>NC_069505.1:238549401-238704401 GCF_027579735.1 Bombina bombina | reverse complement strand
CATATGTACAACCCTTGGGTCACTGATGTGGAAATGTGTCTGTTTCTTTGTCACTACTTTGATGATATTCAAGGAGGTAGCAAGCTGAAGAATCAGTTTGGGACTTTCAATGGAAAGCGCAGGTTCTGGGTGCAGTTTGTGCCAGATGAATTAGGTATAGGGTGAAAGAAACACCCTCCACAGACTTTCGCCATTGGTGGAAATAGAGGTTTCCTATACTATGATGACATGCCTCTTTTTTGCCATAGTTGCAACCTGTTTGGTCACATTGCTGAAAATTGCCCAGGTGCCAGATGTTGAAATTGTGGTAAGGAGGATCATCTTGTTGCCCACTGTAGTAAACGCTGAACCTGTGACCTTTGTGGTCCTTTAAGTCATCTGTGCAGGATGTGTCCTTTGATGATGTTGCAGGGGCTTGATAGTGGGAAGCCTTCCTATTCTGATGTTGCAAAAAAAAACATCTTCAGTTGCAGTTGAGCCATCTGTGAATGAGGAGGAGGTCTCTGATGAGGCATTGAACTCTATATTACCTCTTTTGTGTAAGAAAACGGTCCCTGTCTGAGAGGTGTCTGATGCTCCTGTGGTGGTTCCTATAGGTGAGAAGGTGGAGGAAGCCAAATCTAATCTTCAGGAGGTGGATCTTGCTACATCTAATGTGATAGCTGCTTCCGATGTTCTTGAAACCCTGTTGCCCAATTATATGGATGATACTGTTGCTGTCCCTGGGATGGAAAATTTTTCCTTCACTGAAACATCTTGTGATCCTGCTCCAGATGCTGTTCTTGGTGAAGGGGAGAACATTGATTGGTCTGCTATTGTATCCTCTGGTTCTGAGGAGGATATGGACACTGCAGGGAAAAAAATCTGCCTCCAAGCGCAAAAAAGGTGCAGATTCTGATGGATGGGAGAGTCCTGATTTGGATCTTCCAGTAGTTAAGAGTGAAGATCCAGATACTGCAAGTGATGCTGACTCTTTAATTTCAGAGTTTCTTTCTGTCTCTATTAAAGACGTTCCCTCTGACTCAAACCAGTGTATTGGTGACTTTTCTGATGCCTCTTCTGTTGGTTATCTAGATAAAAGAGATGTGAACCAACTTGCTGATGTTACTGGTTATGAGGCTGGCAAGGGGGAGCCAGGCCCTAGGAGGTCGGAACATCACAGAGGAAGATTTTAATTGTATTATTAGGAATGGAGACAGAGAGGGTGGGAGTGATTGTAGGGTGGATAGCTCAGGGAAGTTTTTAGTTGATTTGCTTAAATCTTTTGGTTTGAAGGTTTCCTTTGGGTCTGGTTCATTTTCAGGGGAGGGTTTTACTTTCTTTAGTGATATTAGTTGGATAAAAACTCGAATTGATTATTGTTTTTAAATTTCTATGTGTTGATGATTTTTCTTTAAAGTGGATGCCCTTTACGGATCATGCCCTTTTGATGTGTAAGGTGAATTGTGATTTGAAGATCAAGTATGGTAAGGGTGTTTGGAAACTAAATGTGGATTTGTTAGAAGATGAGAAGATTAAGCGTCAGTTTGTTTGGATGTATGAAAGGTGGCATGAAAGAAAGTGTGATTTTAGTAATGTGCTTATGTGGTGGGAATGGTTGAAGGTGGAAATAAAGAGGTTTTTTATTAAGAAAGACTGTGGGAAAGCTAGAATGGAAAGGGAGTTGTATGATAAATGGTATCTGAGGTTGTATTTGTATGAATTGAGAAATTGTGGTATTGATGTGCATGAGGAAATTGCTGAAGCAAGAAAGTTAATTAAAAAGGGTATGCATGAAAAAGCAAAATTGTTTTTATGGCAAGATTGGAGAAAATGGAAAAAGATGAGTCTTGTAGTAAATATTTTTTTAAGAAAGCTTTTGAAGGAAAGACTGGTTTTGTTAGTGTTTTTAATAAGGATGAGTGTGAAATTAATGGTACGGATGGTGTTTTGTGTGAAGTTCATGAGTTTTATAGTGAGCTATATAAAGAAAAGACAAGCAATGTTTTATTGGAAAAAGGAGTTGCTGGAAGACATTGAGGTTAAGTTGGAAAAATATTATAATGATTTGTTAGAAAGGGATCTAAGGTTGGATGAGATTGCAGAGGTTGTTAGGAGTTTTAAGAATGGGAAGGTACCTGGTTGTGATGGTTTGCCTGTTGAATTTTATACTTGTTTTTGGAATTTGATCGGGGTGGATATGTTGGATGTTTGTAAGCTTGTTTTGAGAATTAATGTTTTGCCTGTTTCAATGAGGAAAGGTTTGAATGTTTTGTTATTTAAAAAGTATGATAAGAGAGATTTGAGGAATTGGAAGCTGATTACATTGTTGAATGTTGACTATAAGGTTATTGCAAAGGTGCTGTCAAATAAAATACTTGGAGTGATTGGTAAGGTTGTGGGTGAAGAGCAAGTGTGTGCTGTTCTTGGGCGTCAGATTTATGAAAGTTTGTTGTTACTACGTGATGTATTGTGGTATGTGAGGGAGAAGATGAGGTCTGTTGCTGTTGCTATTGTGGATTTTGAAAAGAGTATGATAGGGTAGTGTATGATTTAGTGGCCTCTATTTAACAAAGGTCTTGCGGACCTGATCCAACAGTGCGGATCAGGTCCGCAAGACCTCACTGAATGCAGAGAGCAATATGCTCTCCATATTCAGCATTGCACCAGCAGCTCACAAGAGCTGCAGGTGCAACACAGCCCCCTGCAGACTCGAGGCCAATCGGCTGCCAGCAGGGAGGTGTCAATCAACCCGATCGTACTTGATCGGGTTAAATTCCAGCGATGTCTGTCCGCCTGCTCAGAGCAGGCAGACCGGGTTATGAAGCAGTGGTCTTTGTGACCGCTGCTTCATAACTGCTGTTTTTGGCGAGCCTGCAGGCTCGCCAGAAACACGGTGGCATCAAGCTTCATTCAAAGCTTGATAGATAGGCCCCTATGTTTCATGTTTTATAATGTTTAGGTTTTTCTGGTAAGATTATTGGATGGTTTAAATGTTTGTATTGTGATATTGTGAGTCAGGTTCAGTTTAATGGTTTTTTGACTGATGAATTTTGTGTTAAATCTGGAGTGCATCAAGGTTGTCCTTTGTCTCCTGTGTTATTTGTATATGTGATTGAGCCATTGTTAACTAGTTTGAGGAAGGATACATTAGTTAGAGCTGTGTTTGTTCCTGGCAGTAATGGAAGGTGTTTGAAAGTGATTGGGTATATGGATGATGTGAGTGTGGTATGTGAGACTCAGGCTGGTTTGAGGAGGGTGAAAACTTTGGTTGAATGTTTTTGTATGGCAAGTGGTTTCAGAGTTAATTGGAATAAGTGTAAAGTTAAAGTTTTTGGTAATGATAGGGAGATTGATTCCTGTGAATGGCCTGTGACTGACGGTGCAATTAAGGTGTTGGGTGTAAAATTTGATGTGGATTTGAAAGATTTGGAAAGTTGGGAGATTGTTTTTGATAAAGTGAGTAGAAAACTTCAGTTTTGGTCTTTAAGGACTTTATCTTTGGAAGGAAAAATGTTAGTTATTAAATCGTTTTGATCCCTATAATGTTTTATTTAGCGTTAGTTTTTCCGTCTCCTGAGAGGGTTTTCTTTTTTCTAGAGTTCTGGTATGGAGCATTTGAAAAAAGATGTTGTTGTTAAGAGTAATAATGTTAGTGGTAAGGGTTTTCCAAATGTGGAGAGATTCTAGGCTGTGAAATATGTTAGTAGGTGTGTGGTTCTGAGTGGTAAGGATAGTATGCTTGTGTAAATGTTTTAAGACAATATGGTTTGTTTGAGATTGATAGAAAGAAACCGGTATGTTTTGCTGTTCCGTGGTTTTATGTAAGGGTGGAATGTTGGATTAAAAAATATAGTTTGGAGGATGTTAGTAGGGAGATGTGGTGTGCAAATAGAACAGTGTTGAAAATGTTGGAGAAGAAGGAAGGTCTTGAGTTGATTGGGGGTTTGAATGAGAATGAATGTGTGTTGGTATGGAAAAATATGTGTAATAAGCATTTGATGAATATGCAGAAATATATTAGTTGGATGAGTGTGCATAAGTGTTTGCCATCAAGGGATTTTCAGAGAGTGTGTCGTTTAGTGGCTTCAGAAGTGTGTCCTAGAGATGGTTGTTGTCAAAGCGAGAGTGTTATTCATTTGTTTTGGAATTGTGAGTATGCTAGGGATGTTTGGAGAAGTTTGAATAAGATGATTAAGGGTCTGACTGGAGTGCAGTTTTTTACTTTTAATATGATGATGTATGGTTTGTGTGGAAGTGGTGTGGATAAGGAGAAAGCAAGATTGATATGGTTGTTAGCATGTCGTGTGAAGGAGGTGTTGTGGGATGTGCATAATATTTAGATTTTTAAGAAAGAGGTAGTTAGTGTAGGTGATTCTGTGGGTATGATCCGTGGGAAGCTGTTTTTGTATTTTTCTTTTGATAGGAGGCGATATGGGGAATTACATTCTGAAGGCATCTGGAAGACAAAGAAGTGGAAGGATTGGCTTATTTAGTTTTTACTTTTTTTCCCTCTAGTTTGTTTTTGTCTGTATTTGAATTATATTTAATTTTATTCTGTGTGATTATTTAAGTTGTAGGTTTGCATTTTGAATTCTTTCTGATGACAAAAGTTTGGGTCAATATTTCAGTTGTTTTGTAACAAGAAATATTTTGTTTGCATTTGTTATTATGATTTTATTTTGTATATATGCATATATGATTATTTTTCTAATAAAATAATTACAAAACGTATGTTTGGGGTTTGTTGTTTTCTCTTGTTCAGAGAAGAATTGCCTGGTATTTTGGCTCTGGAATGTCATTGGGCATTGGTCAGACTGATATGCTACAGGATATTTTTTCTATGTGAAAGACATAATGTGCTAAAATAGACTGCACCCTGAGTAACACTGGCCTTGTGGACAAGCATGGAATTTTTTCTAGCTTTTGTTCTGTTTCAGTTGAGTGCATCTCTCTATTTTCTTGTTTTTATGTAAATTACTCTTAGGTCTCCCTATGAGTTAAAAGGGGAAACCAGACATGGACTCCTTGCACATATCCCCTAGAGGGATGCAACTGCACCTCACTGACCAGGCCGAAACGTACATCTGGGGTTTGTTGTTTTCTCTTGTTCAGAGAATTGTCTGGTATTTTAGCGCTGGACTGTCATTGGGCAGGGTCAGACTGATATGCTACAGGATATTTTTTCTATGTGAAAGGCATAATGTGCTAAAAGAGACTACACCCTGAGTGGCACTGGCCTTGTGGACAAGCATGGAAGTTTTTCTAGCTTTTGTTCTGTCTCAGTTGAGTGCATCTCTCTATTTTCTTGTTTTTATGCAAATTACTCTTAGGTCTCCCTATGAGTAAAAAAGGGGAACCAGGCATGGACTCCTTGTGCATATGCCCTAGAGAGATGCAACTGCACCTCACTGACGAGGCCCAAGAGAGGTCGAAACGTACATCTGTGGTTTGTTGTTTTCTCTTGTTCAGAGAAGAAGTGCCTGGTATTTCGGTGCTGGACTGTCATTGGGCAGGGTCAGACTGATATGCTACAGGATGTCAGAATAAAATTGGGTTCATGTCCTTATGTGTTTAAACGCAAATGTGAGCTGGTATTACAGGTTAAGTGCAATGCGAATGCTACTTCGCATTCACATTGCCTGGAAGCCTTGCGCTCTTCTATAGGCTCCAATGGGAGCCTCTTTCTAATGCTGTGAAAAACAGCAAAGAACCTAGCGCAGTGCCGGGTGTAATTCGCACAGCGTTGGGCAGCAAATAAAAAATATATATGTATAGGAATATATAGGCATATGAATATATATATATAAATATATATGTGTGTGTGTGCTTATTTGTGAATATACACATATTAGCACATAAATATATATGTATATAAGCATACTGTATACATATATATATTTACTGGGAGCACACAGTCCTCATAGACCGATATGTAAAGGCACTTTCAGTGACTTTTTTGTCTTATATCCCACACCCGCCATCTTTAACCCCTTATAACTGCTTCATGCAGTTTTAACAAATAAAAAATATATTTGTATTTTATTATAAGGAACTGTCCACTTTATTTGGGGGGCTTTTGGGGCAATTTTTTTTATTAACCAGAGGTCTGACCTCTGGCTAATTGCGTTTAGAACAAAGTTCACTTGTAATGGCTGTTTTTTTTTATGTGTGCACGTTAAAATAGCACTCCACTTGAAATCGAGCCCTAAATGTGTCCTGCGCAGGAGCTGAATAACTCCTTTGCATGGTACATTAATGGTCAAATATAAACATATTCTAACAGAAATGTGCATTTATTTTCATGTTAAGACTATCAATGGCTTGAAAATGTAAACTGCTGTGTGGTGTATGGGAAATATATTAACCTTGCAAGCAGCTGTTCAGGACAAATTTCCAATCAATCTATCTATAGTAGTGGTGGTGGTGGGGGGTTCTAATTGAATTCTAAACCAAATGAAGTAAAGCCATGTAAAGGGTTAGCATTTCTGTCAGCTTACAGGTAAGTAACAGCTAATAAAGGTTAACAAGAGACAGCTTTTGGGGGAGGAAGTTTAAATATACACTGGATCTGCAGTAGCTGCTGATGTTGCTGGGCTGTATACTTCATTCATGCTTCTGCATCTCCTCCCATCTATGCCTCTGTCTTTTTTTTTCTATTCAGGAAAAAAACACATGTGTGGGTGGGATCTGTTAGGCTTCCTATCAATCAAGTCAGTGATCTGAGAAGAAGCTAGGAAAATAGGAGAAAATAGGGAGAACAAAATATATAGAAGAGTGTTGGGGGTGTTGCTGGTAGGGGAGGGCAGGAATATATGCTCAGAGGGTGTAGTGTAGGAGAGAGAATCTTTTGCTAAAGGGTTTCACAGATTGCAGGCAGTCCTGATTCATAAACGCAGCATCTCAGCATTGCAAGGTCCCAGGGGAGGTGGTTAGAATCCTGTTCAGAAAAATCAAAACACATCTCTGGAAATCAGCAAGAAACCAGTACCTCTGATCTACCAAGGTAATTCCTCATTTTATTTTATTTAGCATCAGCTGTATATATTGTTATTGTGAGTAATGTTATTAGCACCTGTGCATGATCTAAACGTTAGACTGTTGGCATCTAATATTAAAAGGCTCTACCACTGAACATATTAAGTACACTAGTATAGGTACAGCAATCCACAATTGTTCTATAGACCCATACATACTCATTGGCTTTAGCAGTCTTCATTGAGTAGAATATCAGAACAGGTAAAATTACATTTGCTTTTATTTTATTTTTTGTTGATCTTTTTGCTTCACTGAAAATGGAAAAAAACGGATTTTTACAAATTCATCCTGCATTAAGGAACGTGCACAGATTAGAGTAAATAGCATCAATTCAGTAATTTCAAATCATGTCTTTAAGGCACTATGTAAAAAAAAGAGGTGTTGATTTATGTTGATACATTATTTTTTGCTAGATCTCCAGTGCACATTGTATATACTGGGGGCATTTTCAATGCAGTTTATGTATTATAAAACGTCAGTTCTTTAGCTTCTTATGCATTGCTGGCAGTGACTTTAAGTAGGCAACTGTGATATATTCAGTTATGGGAAATCAGTATTGCTATATGACATCAACAATGCCAGTTCTGTTTCTATATACAAATCACATTGTCCTGCAAATTCCTATCCAACAGTGGGGCCTTTCTTTTCTTATAGATCAATATGTAAAATCCAAGGCACAATACCTGATCCAGTGTATACATATTTGCAGAGATGATTCTTTGCGCCCAATCAGTCTGCATATGTGACTCAAATAATAAGGTTTGGCATCAGCTAAACATAATGCTATTGTGTATTTCATTTGTCTTTTGCAATACAGATGGGAAACAAATGGACTTCTGATTTCTATATAGATTTGTTTTTGTAAACTAGAGTGCTTTTGCACCAGTGTAGTGCATTTTCCTGCATGTGCTGTTTTCTGTAGGTCTTTGTCGCATTTCCGCACTGCATAGTTTGCGCCATCTCTAATTCTCCATGCTATAACTAGCACCATCATAACTTGCATTTCCACACTAAATATGGTTATTTTACATCCAGTGATTGACCACCTATTACCTTCACTTTATATAAATTATTTCTCTAATGCATTCACATAAAAACATAATGAACTGAGGCTCATATTACCCTTCTAGTAAAGCTGCAGAAAGGTTTAGTTTAGCCATAGTGAGCAACACCACCAGCTCTTCCAATACAATGAAATGTAACGACAGAACCTTCATAAACAGTCATATAAAAAGTAGCTAAATATTAGATCATTGAATTTACTGCTGTGTCCTATGAATC
This sequence comes from Bombina bombina, assembly GCF_027579735.1. Classification (NCBI taxonomy): domain Eukaryota; kingdom Metazoa; phylum Chordata; class Amphibia; order Anura; family Bombinatoridae; genus Bombina; species Bombina bombina. The sequence continues at coordinate 238,696,103 of NC_069505.1, read as the reverse complement.
TATATGTTATATGGTTCATAATTCTCACTATGTTAATATATAGACTACAGCATGTAAGTCCCATTGTACTGGGCTTTGTAAGCAAGGTGACATATCCAGTACCACAAAAAGAAGGTGTCACATAACATAAGTTTGCTTGTTTTGGAAGCATTAGTAAAATATAACATTTTTATATTCCTTCTTTATTAGGAGTCATCTCTTTTCCTGCAAAACGCACAATAGTTACATTATTTTCTGTTATTGTGTTATGTTCAGTACCATTGAAGAGAGAGGTGAAAGGCAAGATTCAATAATGAAACCATATTTGAGGTTTGTGAAGATATATGTAGATACTATTAAAGGGACATTAGACTGTTGGGTACAACTACAGTACTACTATTGTGCCATTGGTTTTTATATGGCATCTGCAGCTCTCTTTAAATGTCTTATCTTATTTGAACTTGTTGCAGAAGAAAATAATAATATACTAGCAATGTGTGAATAAATTAGATGAACACGAATTGGGGGAAACCACAGTAATACAATGCGGCCTATCTATCAAGCTCCGCCAGAACTCGCCAGAAACATCAGTTATGAAGCAGCGGTTTAAAGACCGCTGCTCCATAACCTGTCCGCCTGCTCTGAGAAGGCGGACAGACATCGCCGCAATTCAACCCGATCGAGTACGATCGGGTCGATTGACACCCCCCTGCTGGCGGCCGACTGGCCGCGATTCTGCAGGGGCCGGCGTTGCACCAGCAGCTCTTGTGAGCTGCTGGTGCAATGCTGAATACGGAGAGCATATTGCTCTCCGTATTCAGCGAGGTCTGGCGGACCTGATCTGCACTGTCGGATCAAGTCCGCCAGACTTTGATAAATAGGAGGCCAATGTCATCACCATACAGTGCTGCCTTCTCTCTATATAGCACTTACATTACAAAAAGAGAAGAAAACAAGATGACAGAGAAGAAACAAATAAAAAAGAGAGATTGGGAGCACTATCTATTGCTAATATATATATATAATTCCAGTTACTAAAACACAGGATCAATTGCAGCCAGGGATTTGCAAAGGCAAATCAAGGTGCAACTAAGATAAATTCATACAAAAATTGTGGCTAGTTAGGGAATAATAATTCCCAGATTCGTGTTAATCTTAGCCACAGCACAGATTACATACATTCAGAGAGACAAATCCCCCAAGTATACCCTGCTGATATACCGGAACTTCGGCATCTGTTTGGGGGATGTGTATGAGACAGCACCAAGCAGACAGGCACACAAACGCGTTTTGGCCCGGAAATGGGCCTTTTTCAATGTGACTAGTGCAATATTATTACAAACGCCAGTTAGTAAAGCTCTGCATCTTTATACTGGGCACCACCATCTTGGTACGCACGTATTACTGCATCTGGTGACAGTAGCTGAGTGCTTTCTCAGAACCGTGACATTGACAGCTGTCATTTTCATACAGGATTAGCTTGCAGAAGAGTTGCATTTTTGCATTTTTTTCTACAGTTGATAAGATACATAAAAGAATATAATAAAGCACTCATGAATAATATAGAGAAATACAGCATCTGCAAAAATGTAAAGCTCCCTCTCTGTACTGTGCATGCTAAACTGAAGTGCACGATACAGCTTGTGAAAAAGACAATATCACTGGTCTGTGAATGTGCACAAGTAGAAGAATACAAGATGGCGGCGCTCAGACTGCAGTTTCACTAAACTGCACTTGTAAAGGTTTAAAATAAGAAAATTAGCTTCAGACGCAAGAGGAAAAGCAAAAGCATCGTGAGTAGAAACCATTCCACTGTAATTGTACCCAGCATTTTAATGCCCCTTTGAATCTTCACTTAGCGACTAGCGAGTAGGTTGAAGTGACACCACTATCTTATGCTCTAGTCGCAAAATGATAACTATGTTTAATGGTAATAAAATAAGCACATTTTGACATTTACCTGGAGTTTAGAGAATTTGTCACTAAGACAAGTCTATTTCAATGTTCAGATATTTACATAATGATATAGTTAATGAAAGTTGATGAAGGACAAACACCTTAACACAGTTTTCTATGGTGCTACAATTGTATCAATTATTTTGTAGTTGTACCTAATGATCTACTCACTGTTTTTTACTACAAATTGTTCTGTGTAAGAGAATCCTGTAGATTTACAATATTTCCTCTAGCAGCTCGGACAAGTAGGGGTTAGGGCTACACAGGTCCATCTGAATCAAGGTGCCCTGAAGCAATTGGCATCAATAGTAACATTTATTAGTGAATACAGGAAGAATTCTCCTGGGATGTTCTAAAAACTCAGCTATTACAAATCGCTGTGCGAAAGCAGTTAAAGGGACAGTAGCAAACGTGTGCATTCGAAAGCTGTGTTAGCTGACAAATGCGGCAAAAGGTGGCTGCTCCCAGCCTTTGGATTTTTTCAGAGCCGGATTTCTTCTTGTCAAAGTTCAACACATTAAGATCTGGATTTGCCCCGATCTTATTATGTTGCACTTTCACAAGAATAAATCCGTAAAGAGCTGAAGACCATGAGCAGTTGCCTTCTTCCACATTCGGCAGATAACAAAGCTGCCAAACACAGTAGACAATGAAATTATAATACAACATTTTCATTTTGGGTAGTAGAAACAAACTTACAATATAGTGTCATTATTTATATTTCATCCAATTTTCCTGTAATGTAAAAGGAACAGGGTACTCAAACATTTTTATCACATATGAAAGAGAAGTAATAAACATAATATTTTTTCCATGAAAAATGTTAAGTAAATATGTTTAAATGTAATGTGAAACTAACATGAAGAGGCTGATTGTGTACTACTAGGTAATGCTCATTGGCTGTTAGAGACAATTCACATAAGGTTTGATGATCTAAAGCTCTCCGCTCTGCCTAGAAGATCTAAGAAGCCTAATTAGTACAGTGAGGTTCCACAAATAATTTTGGAACCACCAATTTTACCTTGAGAGATATGTATCTCATTATACAAACTTTTTTATTTAAAGGTGAGACACCTATATTACAAGACAATGGGGTCAATTTATTATAGTGCGAGCGGATATGATACAATGTAGCGTATCATGTCTGCTGCACATCGATAAATGCGGACAGCATATGCTGTCGGCATTTATCATTGCACCAGCAGTTCTTGTGAACTGCTGTGCAATACCGCCCCCTGCAGATTTGCGGCCAATCGGCCGCTAGCAGGGGGTGTCAATCAACCCAATCATATTTGATCGGGTTGATTTCTATCCGCCGCCTCAGAGCAGGCGGACAGGTTATGGAGAGCTGCTTCATAATTTCCATTTCCGGCGAGCCTTCAGGCTCGCCAGAAACATGAGGCATGAAGCTCCATATGGAGCTTGATAAATTGACCCCCAATATCTAAAAATCTCCCAAAGGTTTTGTGTACTTTCTCTCCATGCAGTTGAGTTTCAAAAATATTAGGATTTTTTTCAGAAATTCGATGGCAATGAAGGTGTCTCTTCTTGACATACGGAACTCTGCACAGTTCAGTTAAATAAACATCTCTGCAGCTAACATTTGCCTTTTAGAAATTATTTGGGGGACCTCACAGTACTGAGAAGACTCCTTAGATCATTTTACCAGAGTTGAGAGTTTAAGATCAGAGAGCTGTAGATCATCTCACTAGTACAGAAAGCTTTAGATCATCACACCATACCAGAGAGATTTAGATCATCTCACTAGACCAGAGAGCTTTAGATAATTTCACCAGACAAGAGAGTTTTAGATCATCTCACCAGACCAGAGAGCTATAGATCATCTCACCAGACCAGAGAGCTTTAGATCATCTCACCAGAGTGGTGAGAGTTAGATCATCCCACCTGAGCAGAGACCTTTAACTCATCTCACCAGACCAGGGAGTTTTAGATCATCTCATCAGACCAGAGAGCTTTAGATCATCTCATCAGACTAGAGAGCTTTAGATCATCTCACCAGAGTGGAGAGTGTTAGATATTTGGACCTTTAGTATTATACTCTGCTGGATATTGTTTACTTTAAGGAGCTCATTTGCAAAGGAGTCTAGCTTGAGTGAAGTCTGAGCTTTAGAAGGTATTATGGGATTTGCTTTTCACAGCTATTGGACCCCTTTTAGGCACTACAAGTGTAGGGAAAGTAGTGGTAAAAATAAGAAATATGTTATTAGTACATGCAGAAAATGTAGAGAAAAAAGGAGTGCCCACACTGGGTCAGCAGCAGTCACATATAGGGTAAAGAGTACAGAGATACAGCTTAGACAGAAAAAAGTCTAAATATAATTAAAACTCACAGGTAGGCATGAATAAAACACCAGGGCATCTGAAATTAGCTGAAATCTGAATACACAGAAGTGTTGTGACACGCTGGATACAGGAAACAGTTTCTGCTTAGGTAAGCTTGAGACAGTTACCTGTGAGACAAGCTGAGACAGGTAGCACTGGGATAGGCTGAGAAAGGCACTCTTGGGACAATCTATGAACAGGTACCTCTGGGACAGGCTGAGACAAGTACTTCTGAGACAGGTACCACTGAGACAGACTGAGACCGCTACAACTGGAACAGGCAGAAATAGTACCTCTGATACAAGGACAAGTTCCTCTGAGACAGGCTGAGACAAGTACCTCTGATACAGGTTGAGACAGGTACCATTGGGACAGGCTGAAACAGCTACTACTGGGACAGGTTAAGACAGCTACTACTGGGACAGGCTAAGACAGCTACCATTGGAACAGGCAGAGACAGCTACCACTGGGACAGGCTAAGATAGCTACTACCGGGACAGGCTGAGACAGCTACTGCTGGGATAAGCTGAGACAGCTACCACTGGGACAGGCTGAGACAGCTACCACTGGGACAGGCTGAGACAGCTACCACTGGGACAGGCTGAGACAGCTACCACTGGGACAGGCTGAGACAGCTACCACTGGGACAGGCTGAGACAGCTACCACTGGGACAGGCTGAGACAGCTACCACTGGGACAGGCTGAGACAGCTACCCCAAGAACAAGCAGAGACAGTTACCACTGAGACAGGCTAAGGACAATTTCCTCTGGGAAATGCTGAGACAGATACCCCAAGAACAAGCAGAGACAGTTACCACTGAGACAGGCTAAGGACAATTTCCTCTGGGAAATGCTGAGACTGGCACCCCTAGGACAGGATGAGACAGGTACCCCTGTGATTAGCTGAGACAGGTACCTCAAAATGTACTGCCCCAAAATTGTTCTGCCTTATGCACAGGCCTATTTGCCTTAGGCCAAAATATGCCCAGATAAAGGGTAAATAGAAAAATAAAGCTAATTTCTAAATGTTGTCTGCTGAAGCTACTGGGTGATGTTTAGTTGTTTTTTAAACACTAATCTAAATTGGTTAGTAAGTATATTAAACAGACTGCATGATATCTTTAAAAACGATTAACACATGGTCATTACCCACACAATGCCTAAAGACCGGTGGTGGTGTCTCCATTCATGGGCATTGTAAGTGCAGGCCTGTTACAAGGGAACTAGATGGAGGTAAGTATTTACTCTCCCATCAATGTTGGCTCCCTTAAGGTCCAGAAACCCCTAAGATTTACCATTTGAAAGGCAAATGCCTTTTCTTTTAAATGGTGTGGGTAAGAACATATTAAAACAAATAATAAAAAAAACAACACATTTTTTTTTAATGTTATTAAAAAAGGCATCAAACGGGCATAATGACTCCAAAGACCCCTTGTTTTACAGCCCAGAAGCCCCTCTTTAAAATAAAGCCACTAAATCAGTTTTAATAGCCAGTTGATCACTGTGGTAATAGTAATCACCTGGTGTGAAAAAATGTGCATTTATTCGAATAGAGGCTAATGGGAGCACTGCTGTGTGGTTCTGGGAAATTTCCATCAATTCTTTTACACAGATTCTTTGGGATTAACATGATGAACTTTTATTACATATTTGTGTTGTTGAATACATTGATTTTTAACTGAGAGTATAGCCTTTTAAATGTGAGATTTTTTTTCTGTTTGCTTAAAGGACCACTCAATGCAGTAGGAATTCATAATTAAGAAGTGCATAATAAAAAGACAATAATTTAACACCTACTAAATAAGCAGTAGATTTTTTTCTGACAAATGTTTTTTTCTGCCATTTTCCGGCCCCCTGTATCATGTGACAGACATCAGCCAATCACAGACTAGTATACGTATAACCTGTGAGCTTCTGCACATGCTCAGTAGGATCTTGTTCCCCAGAAAGTGTGACATAAAAAGACTGAGCAAAATTTGATAATGGAAGTAAATTGGAAAATGTCTTAAAACTGCTGCTCTATCTGATTTATAAAAGTTTATTTTTACTTTAGTGTTCCTTTAAATAAAATTTTTGTTTGTATGATCATATTTTTAATTATTTTATATATATATAATGCATTATTTGATGTAAAAACAAGATACACAAGGTCAAACAAGATGCCAAGCAAATATCTATAAGAGGCGCCAAATCGTATAATTAATGTAATAGATAATATCAATATGGACAGTGATATGGTATTCACTGATCTTAATACATAGTAATACCCAATTTGTATAATAAACCAACATGTGTAATAATATCTATACTATGTATTTATATATAGCAAGTGTTCATATGTCACAACATATACACAATCATCATATATGCAGCACGGACATATAAATAAATAAAATGAGGTTTAAAAATTAGAAGGTATTAGAGACTATAGTCCAAAGATAAATAGAGAAAAAAGGGGGTGGAGTCTTTAAGTGAAACTTAATCCAATTACGGGGGATTCCACAACTTCAGGCAGCTCCTCTAGTGTGTAGCGCCACAACACAGGGTCTAAAATACAAAAGATAGAGGGCGCCACATAATGCAAATCAAGCTGATAGATCAATAGTAGATATATAGATGAAGTAAATCCTACTCACGTGATGGTCAGCACAATTGTGCTATACAGGCAGGCCGGAACCAATAAGTCGTCCGGCAGACTCCTAGGCACACCTGGAGCAGGGGATATCCTCGTCCCACCAGAGGGAGTCCAGAGATATTCACTGGGAGCCCCAGGGAGTGTCAGGCAGAGGTCATCAATGATGACCAGCACTGAAAAGTAGGCAAATGGCAGTATGGTGATATCCAGGGTAAAGAAGATGCAGCAGTGAGATGACAAGTGTTAAAAGTTTAGTAAAAGGTTAAAACAACCGCAACGCGTTTCTTAGTGGCACAGCACTGTTTCCTCAGGCTATACAAACAATCTCACAGCTGTTACACTTATACCTAATGACATCCAATCAGCAATCAGAATGAATACACACCCACTGGATGCAAAATGTCATGTGAATAATATAACAACACATATAACTAAGTATTTTTTAAAAAGAGGAAAGATCCCAGCAAGTTTGATATCCATACAATCTCAATGATAACAGAATGATGTTCATAACAGTGATATGATGTGTGGCACATCTATAATACAACAAATAACGCTAATAGCGTAGAGGGGGCATGGTCAGAATCGTCAAAATCGTCATACCATTGATAAAGATGATAATAAGAGAGATAGAACTAAAAGTAAACATTAACGGAGACATCATATGTAAGCGCCCTTTGAAGCATCAACTGGCACATATAATGATCAGGGGTGTGAGTCATAGGTCGCCTGTAAGGGATCGCCTATAAGGGGTACATATAATAGGATCGTATAAGGACTAACCCTAATCAAGTTCATAATAGTAAGGGGGGCGTGGTGTTGTGATGTCATCTGCCTCACCTACGGAGGACACTATAAGATGTATATCAATGCGTGACAAAGAGTTTGTTAAATATGTGAGAATTCACTAAACGGCATATACATGTGGATAGTAGCAAAGATACAAAATTGTGACATGTAGAATAAAAACCTTGTGAAACCTAAAAAAAGAATGCATGGTCAGTGATGTAATACGTGTCACTGTACTATACTAACGAGTGAGGAGACGTGTATTGGACGAATAAGGTCCAATGGTTGTAAGGGAGGCGTGATTGGCAATCTGTCAAAATCAATGTTATCACCTGCAAATATTGAAACGTGACAGTACTCACTTCAGTTCAGCTTAAAAGTGCTAAAAATACAATAGTTTGTTAAATTATACTAATATCCTATAATATAAAAGGCCAAGTGTGTTTGTCCAAAGCTGATATGCTCAGTAGAGAAAGCGCGAGGACAAACACACCTGGCCTTCAACACACTGATCTGGTGATGGGGCGGGGCCAGACGTTACGCGGATAGGGGTGGGCGTGGCACGAACGGGCTGGGCATTGCATGTGCGGGCTGGGTGTGACATGGGCGGGGCTGGGCCAGGACTTGTGGACGGGAGAGAGAAAGTTCAAAAGAGGGGGGATAGAGAGAGAGCAAAAGAGGGGGGACAGAGAGAGCAAAAGAGGTGGGATAGAGAGAGCAAAAGAGAGGCTGAGATACAGCAAAAGAGAGGGGGGAGGGAGAGCAAAAGAAAGGGTAGAGAGAGAGAGAACAAAAATAGGGGAGATAGAGACTGAAAAAGAGAGGGCGGAGAAAGGGGAGAGAGAGCGTAAAAGAGAGGGGGGAGAGCGCAAAAGAGGGGAGAGAGAGGGGGATAGAGAGAGCAAAAGAGAGGGAGAGATACAGCAAACGAGAGGGGGAGGGAGAGCAAAAGAAAGGGGAGAGAGAGGGAAAGCAAAAGAAAGGGGAGAGAGAGAGAGCAAAATCGGGGAGATAGAGAGAGCAAAAGAGAGGGAGAGAGACAGCAAAAGAGAGGGGGAGAAAGGGGAGAGAGAGAGCAAAAGAGACGGGAGAGAGCAAAAAAGAGGGGGGAGCACAAAAGCAGGGAGAGAGAGAGCACAAAAGAGAGGAGGGGGGGAGGAGGGGAGATAGAGAGCAAAATAGAGGGGGAGAGAGAGAGCAAAAGAGAGGTGGAAGAGAGAGCACAAAAGAGAGGGGTGAGAGGGGGGAGAGAGAGTAAAAGAGAGGGGGAGAGAGAGAGAGCAAAATAGAGGGGGAGAGAGAGAGCAAAAGAGAGGTGGAAGAGAGAGCACAAAAGAGAGGAGTGAGAGGGGGGAGAGAGAGCAAAAGAGAGGGGAAGAGAGAGAGCATAAGAGAGGGGGGAGAGAGAGCAACCAAGAGGATGAGAGAGAGCAAAAGAGAGGGGGAGAGAGACGGCAAAAGAGAGGGGAGAAAGAGAGCAAAAGAAAGGGGAGAGAGAGAGAGCAAAAGAGTGGGGATAAAGAGAGCAAAAGAGTGGGGATAGAGAGAGCAAAAGAGGGGGGATAGAGAGATCAAAAGAGAGGAGGAGAGAGAGAATAAGAGAGGGGAGATAGAGAGGGGGAGGGAGAGAGAGCAAAAGAGTGGGGATAAAAAGAACAAAAGAGTGGGGATAGAGAGAGCAAAAGAGGGGGATAGAGAGAGCAATAGATAGGGGAGAGAGAGAGCAAAAGAGAGGAGGAGAGAGAATAAGAGAGGGGAGAGAGAGAGCAAAAGAGAGGGGAGAAAATAGAGCAAAAGAAAGGGGGGGATAGAGAGAGCATAAGAGAGGGGGGAGAGAGAGCAAAAGAGAGGGGGGAGAGAGAGCGCAAAAGAGAGGGGGAGAGAGAGAGAGCAAAAGAGGGGGGTAGAGAGAGCAAACGAGAGGGAGAGAGACAGCAAAAGAGAGGGCGTTGAGCAAAAGAAAGGGAGGAGAGAGAAAGCAAAAGAGGGGGGATAGAGATAGAAAAAGAGAGTGGGAGAGAGACGGCAAAAGAGAGGGGGGAGCAAAAAAGGGGGAGAGCAAAAGAGGGGGGATAAAGAGAGCAAAAGAGAGGGAGAGAGACAGCAAAAGAGAGGGAGGGGAGAGAGACATCAAAAGAAAGGGGGAGAGAGAGCAAAAGAGAGGGAGGAGAATAGAGGGAGAAAGAGAGAGCAAAATAGAAAGAGGGGGGGAGAGAGAGAGCAAAGAGAGGGAGAGAGAGCAAAAGAGGGGAGAGAGCACAAAAGAGAGGGGGTAGAGAAAGCAAAATAGTGAGAGGGGGGAGAGACCAAAAGAGAGGGAGGGGAGAGAGACATCAAAAGAAAGGGGGAGAGAGAGCAAAAGAGAGGAAGGAGAATAGAGGGAGAAATAGAGAGCAAAATAGAAAGAGGGGGGGGAGAGAGAGAGCAAAAGAGAGGGAGAGAGAGCAAAAGAGGGGAGAGAGCACAAAAGAGAGGGGGTAGAGAAAGCAAAATAGTGAGAGGGGGGAGAGACCAAAAGAGAGGGGGGGAGAGAGAGCAAGGGGTGGAACCGCTGTACTGCAAAAAATGGCCTGTGTACACTAGCTTTAGGACTAGTATAATATAATAGATGGTCAAAGTGGGGAATTGGTCATATACCATTGCGTGTTATAAATATGAATGAAAATATATATATATATATATATATATAAATAAGCAATGACAGAAGATCGATATAGGTCAGTACATGTGTGTGTGTGTGTGGGAGGGGGGGGGTGTTATGTGCACATGCTCAGAAGAATCTTGTTCCCCAGAAAGTGTGAATATAAAAAGACAGAGCAAAATGTGATAATGGAAGTAAATTGGAAAGTGTCTTAAAACTGCTGCTCTATCTGATTTATAAAAAAGTTTATTTGACTTGAGTGTTCATTTAATAAAAAATTTTGTTTGCATGATCATATTTTTAATTATTATATATAATGCATTATTTGATGTAGTTTGCACATATAATTTAAAAAAACAAGATACTACTTATATTTAGCTTTTAGCGCAATAAGTCCTTCTATTTCCGGTTATTGGAAAGATTTGCTTTAACAAATTGGGAGTGGAGAAAACTTCCTTTTGGAATGTAATTGCTTTACAGGTGCCCAGCAGCGCAACAACCTATCATGTTACATGGGCCCCTAGTTATCAAGCCGTCAACCTCAAATACGCTGGAATTCCGCAGCGTATTTGTGGCAAGGCAAATTCGCCTTAGTTATCAAGCCCTACACACCGGCAAAAGTAGAATATAGTGACGTAAGCTTCGATCCGCCGGACTCAGTCTGACACAGATTGATTCTTACGTCACTCCAGATGTTCCGCACACAAGTTCGGCACAATCTGACTACTTTTGCTAGTTATCAAAAAACTAGCAGGTACGCTCGGCACTTTTCCGGCCCAGTGTACCTGGTTTTCAATCCGCCGCCCTGGTGGAGGCGGATCCAATAGGAATCAATGGGAGTCTGACCATAGCGAAAGTTCATGTTCGCTGCTGCCCGACATCCCATTGATTCCTATGGGAGATGTCTGCACCTAACACCCTAACATGTACCCCGAGTCTAAACACCCCTAATCTGCTCCCCCTACACCACCGCCACCTAAATAAAGTTATTACCCCCTAAACCGCCGCTCCCGGAGCCCACCGACACTCTAATAAACTGATTAACCCCTAAACCGCCGCCACCTACATAATACCTATTAACCCCTATCCTGCCCCCCCTACACCGCCGCCACCTATAATAAATGTATTAACCCCTATCCTGCCCCCCCTATACCGCCGCCACAATAATAAATTTATTAACCCCTATCCTGCCCCCCTACACCGCCGCAACTATAATAAAATGATTAACCCCTATCCTGCCCCCCCTACACCGCCGCAACTATAATAAAATTAGTAACCCCTATCCTGTCCCCCCTTCACCGCCGCCACTATAATAAAATTATTAACCCCTATCCTGCCCCCCCTACACCGCCACAACTATAATAAATGTATTAACCCCTATCCTGCCCCCCCTATACCGCCGCCACAATAATACATTTATTAACCCCTATCCTGCCCCCCCTACACCGCCGCAAATATTATAAAATGATTAACCCCTATCCTGCCCCCCTACACCGCCGCAACTATAATAAAATTAGTAACCCCTATCCTGCCCCCCCTTCACCGCCGCCACTATAATAAAATTATTAACCCCTATCCTGCCCCCCCTACACCGCCGCAACTATAATAAAATTATTAACCCCTATCCTGCCCCCCCACACCGCTGCAACTATAATAAAAAAAAAAGGATTCTATCAGCCAATCGGAATTAAGGTAGGAAACATCTGATTGGCTGATTAAATCAGCCAATCAGATTGAAGTTCAATCCGATTGGCTGATCCAATCAGCCAATCAGATTGAGCTTGCATTCTGTTGGCTGTTCCGATCAGCCAATAGAATGCAAGATTAATCTGATTGGCTGATTGAAGTTCAATCCGATTGGCTGATCCAATCAGATTTTCCTACCTTAATTCCGATTGGCTGATAGAATCCTATCAGCCAATCGGAATTCGAGGGACGCCATCTTGGATGACATCACTTAAAGGAACCGTCATTCATCATTCAGTCGTCAGTGGAAGAAGATGGCTCCGCGTCGGCTCATCTGAAGATGGCTCCGCTCCGGATGGATGAAGATTGATGACGCCGCCTGGAGGATGACTTCAATCAGATGGATGACTTCTTCAGCGCCGCCTGGATGTTGACTTCAATCGGATGGAAGACTTCTTCAGCGCCCCTTGGATGATGACTTCTGCCGCTCCGGATGTCTTCTTCTGTTCCATCGGTGGTCGGCTGACTGAAGACAGCTAAAGGTAGGATGATCTTCAGGGGGGTAGTGTTAGGTTTATTTAAGGGGGGTTTGGGTTAGAGTAGGGGTATGTGGGTGGTGGGTTTTAATGTTGGGGGGTTTTGTATTTTATTTTTACAGGCAAAAGAGCTAAATTCTTTGGGGCATGCCCCGCAAAAGGCCCTTTTAAGGGCTGGTAAGGTAATAGAGCTGTTAACTTTTTATTGTAGAATAGGGTAGGGCATTTTTTTATTTTGGGGGGCTTTGTTATTTTATTAGGGGGCTTAGATTAGGTGTAAGTAGCTTAAAATTGTTGTAATTTTTTTTTTAAATGTTTGTAACTTATTTTTTTTATTTTTTTGTAACTTAGTTTTTTTATTTTTTGTACTTTAGTTAGTTTATTTAATTGTATTTAATTGTAGTTATTTGTAGGTTATTTATTTAATTAATTTAATGATAGTGTAGTGTTAGGTTTAATTGTAACTTAGGTTAGGATTTATTTTACAGGTAATTTTGTATTTCTTTTAGCTAGGTAGTTATTAAATAGTTAATAACTATTTAATAACTATTCTAACTAGCTAAAATAAATACAAAGTTACCTGTAAAATAAATATAAATCCTAAAATAGATACAATGTAATTATTAATTACATTGTAGCTATCTTAGGCTTTATTTTACAGGTAAGTATTTAGTTTTAAATAGGAATAATTGATTTAATGATAGTGTAGTGTTAGGTGTAATTGTAACTTAGGTTAGTTTTTATTTTACAGGTAAATTTCTCTTTATTTTAACTAGGTAGCTATTTAATAGTTTAATAACTATTTAATAGCTATTGTACCTAGTTAAAATAAATTGAAATTTGCCTGTAAAATAAAAATAAATCCTAAAATAGATACAATATAATTATTATTTATATTGTAGCTATATTAGGGTTTATTTTACAGGTAAGTATTTAGTTTTAAATAGGATTAATTTAGTTAATAAGAGTTATAATATTTAGATGTATTTAATTAATATTTAAGTTAGGGGGGTGTTAGGGTTAGGGTTAGACTTAGGTTTAGGGGTTAATAATTTTATTATAGGTTGCGGCGGTATAGGGGGGGCAGGATGGGGTTAATAAATTTATTATAGGTGGCGACGGTGTAGGGGGGACAGATTAGGGGTTAATAAGTTCAATATAGGTGGCGGCGGGGTCCGGGAACGGCGGTTTAGGGGTTAAATAATTTATTTAGTTGCGGCGGGGTCCGGGATCGGCAGGATAGGGGTTAATACATTTATTATAGATGGCGGCTGTATAGGGGGGCAGGATAGGGGTTACTAGGTATAATGTAGATGGCGGTGGGCTCCGGGAGCGGCGGTTTAGGGGTTAATACATTTATTATAGTTGCAGCGGGGTCTAGGATCGGCGGTTTAGGGGTTAATACATTTATTATAGTTGCGGCGGGGTCTAGGATCGGCGGTTTAGGGGTTAATAACTTTATTTAGTTGCGGGGGGCTCCGGGGGCACCTGTATAGGTGGTAGAACAGTGTAGTTTAGTGCGAGTGCTTAGTGACGGGGTATCAATAAAGCTGGGAAAAAGCCGAAGAGCAGCGAGATCGGATGAGTGATAACTATCACAGTCCGCTACTCATCGCCCCGTACTTGGTGCGCTACTTTTTGACAGCTTTATTGATAACTTTGGCGAGATTTTTCAGGTCCGCGGTGGCGATAGTAGGCGAGCTTAGGCGGGCGTATTGGGGCAGACGATGGCAGGTAAGTAGACACATTGATAACTAGAGGCCATGGTCTAGGACAAAGCACAAGGCCAGAAAGCACCCAGGCGGCAAAAGGGAGAGAATAACAAGGCAAAATGATTGGTTACAGAAGATCAGTAAAAAAAGCACACTCAGATAAAGTCAATACTAAGACAAAGGTAATAAAAAAATATTTAAAGGGAAAAAGCCGCCAAAGATTTGCGACAAAAATGCAGCAAAACTGGAATAATGCTGCAGCGGCAAAAAGGCACAGATGAATGATGCACTAACCGCTATGGAAAGTCAGCGGTACACCCTCTACCTCCAAGATTCCTAATGCATTCTGAAGTCAGTAGTTATGAGTTTTACACTACAACGCTGTAGCATAAAACTCATAACTAAAGTGCTAAAAAGTACACTAACACCCATAAACTACCTATTAACCCCTAAACCGAGGCCCTCCCACATCGCAAACACTATAATAAAAATTTTAACCCCTAATCTGCCGCTCCGGACACCGCTGCCACCTAGATTATATTTATGAACCCCTAATCTGCTGCCCCCAACATTGCCGACATCTACATTATATTTATTAACCCCTAATCTGCCGCCCCAAATGTCACTGCAACCTACCTACACTTTTTAACCCCTAATCTGCCGCCCCCAACGTCGCTGCCACTATAATAAACATATTAATCCCTAAACCGCCGCACTCCCGCCTTGCAAACATTAGTTATTATTATTTATAAAATATTTTACCAGGAAGGATACATTAAGATTTCTCTCGTTTTCAAGTATGTCCTGGGTCCACAAAACATTGCATTGATACAATAGGGTACAATAATACAAAAACAATATTAAAACATAACATATGCAGAATTTAACATAGAACAGGTAGGAAATATAAAATCAACCATGACAGATGCATTCTGTTTTGAGATATGCAGAGAGGGATCTCTTAAAGGATTTTAGACTTGGGGAAGGTTTTAAAGTGTGCGGGAGGTCGTTCCATAATTGTGGTGCTCTGTAGTTAAATATTATTAACCCCTAATCTGTCGTAATCTGTCGTCCCTAACATCGCCGCCACCTACCTACATTTATTAACCCCTAATCTGCCGCCCCATCGTCGCCGCCACTATATTAAAGTTATTAACCCCTAAACCTAACACCCACTAACTTAAATATAATTTAAATAAATCTAAATAAATATTCCTATCATTAACTAAATCATTCCTATTTAAAACTAAATACTTACCTATAAAATAAACCCTAAGCTAGCTACAATATAACTAATAGTTGCATTGTAGCTAGCTTAGGGTTTATTTTTATTTTACAGGCAAGTTTGTATTTATTTTAACTAGGTAGAATAGTTATTAAATAGTTAATAACTATTTAATAACTACCTAGCTAAAATAAAGACAAATTTACCTGTAAAATAAAACCTAAGTTACACTAACACCTAACACTACACTATAATTAAATAAATTACCTAAATTAAATATAAGTACCTAAATTAAATTAGCTAAAGTATAAAAACAAACACACACTAAATTACAGAAAATAATAAACAAATTACAGATCTAATAGCCCTATTAAAATAAAAAAGCCCCCCAAAATAAAAAAAAAACCTAGCCTAAACTACCAATAGCCCTTAAAAGGGCCTTTTGCGGGGCATTGCCCTAAAGTAATCAGCTCTTTTACCTGTAAAAAAAAATACAAACAACCCCCTCAACAGTAAAACCCACCACCCACACAACCAACCCCCCAAATGAAATACTATCTAAAAAAACCTAAGCTCCCCATTGCCCTGAAAAGGGCATTTGGATGGGCATTGCCCTTAAAAAGGGCGGTTAGCTCTTTTGCTGCCCAAACCCTAACCTAAAAATAAAACCCACCCAATACACCCTTAAAAAAAAAACTAACACTAAACCCTGAAGATCGACTTACCGGGAGACATCTTCATCCAAGCCGGGCAGAAGTCCTCAACGAAACCGGGAGAAGTCTTCATCTAAGCCGGGCGAAGTGGTCCTCCAGATGGGCAGAAGTCTTCATCCAGACGGCATCTTCTATCTTTATCCATCCGGCGCGGAGTGGGTCTATCTTCAAGACATCCGATGTGGAGCATCCTCTTAACCCGATGACTAAAGCTGAATGAAGGTACCTTTAACTGACGTAATCCAAGATGGCGTCCCTTAGATTCCGATTGGCTGATAGAATTCACTCAGCCAATCGGAATTAAGGTAGAAAAAATCGAAGTTCAATCCTATTGGATTGATCCAATTAGCCAATAGGATTGAGCTTGCATTCTATTGGCTGATTATAGGTAAGTATTTAGTTTTAAATAGGAATAATTTAGTTAATGATAGTAATTTTATTAGATTTATTTAAATTATATTTAAGTTAGGGGGTGTTAGGGTTAGGGTTAGACTTAGGTTTAGGGGTTAATAACTTTAATATAGTGGTGGCCACATTGGGTGCGGCAGATTAAGGGTTAATAAATGTAGATAGGTTGCGGCGACATTGGAGGCGGCAGATTAGGGGTTAATAAATATAATGTAGGAGTCGGCGATGTTGGGGGCAGCAGATTAGTGGTTCATAACTATAATGTAGGTGGCGGCAGTGTCTGGAGTGGCAGATTAGGGGTTAATAATATAATGTAGGTGTTGGCGATGTTGGGGGCAGCAGATTAGGGGTTAATAAGTGTAATATTAGGGGTGTTTAGACTCAGGGTTCATGTTAGGGTGTTAGGTGTAAACGTAATTTTTTTTTTTTTTTTTATAAACAACTTTATTGAATATTGCATAATGTGATACATATAATAGGAGACGCAACTCCATGTTGATTACATATCCAACAGTTGTCCAACTTTTGTTATCCTGAATCTAATACAAAATATATTAACATTCTAGAACTCTCTGTGTAATAAACGTATTTTTCATTGGGGAGTTTCTAATTGCTTCATCAAAGTCCTTAGAAAGGGTTTGAACTCCCAAGATTTCAAAAAAGGACCAATAAAGGTAAAAATATACGCAACAACAACATAGTAAAAGGAAAAGGGGTAGTAAAAAGGAAAAGGGATGAAGGAGAGAGGGGAAAAAAAAAAAAAAAAGGGAAAAGGAGGATCCGTCCCGCCCCGTCCATGTTCCTCAACCAGTCTAGCTTTCTGTGGATTGTTTTTCTTTAAGTAATTGAAGCTATGTGTCCCAAGTCTGGGTTATCACTGCATAAATATCCATTTTTCCATTTTTAAGATAATAGTATTCTTCTAGTGAAATTAATTCGGAAACCTTCTGAACCCACATAGTTAGTGGTGGAGCTCCATTATATTTCCAATTTTTGGCTATCAGTTGTTTTGCCCCGTTAGTCATAATCCTAAATAAGCATAGGTAGGGTTTATATTTAATTTTAGTTTTTTTGTTTAATAGCCATATTAGGGGGTCTAATGGGAATATTGTTTCCATTATGTTCTCTGCCTCCTCTACTACCTATCTCCAAAAGTTCTGGATGGCATTGCACCACCACCACATATGTGCTGCATTACTATTTACATGTCCGCATCTCCAACATCTATTAGGTTGTGAGCGGAATAGGCGGTGTAATTTTTGTGGGGTAAAATACCATCTATGTAGTATTTTGAGGTTAGTCTCCAGTATGGAAGATGAGATAGAAGATTTGATGGTGGCTTGAAGTATCGAATCGCTCGTCTGGGGAGTTATAATAACCAACAACTTAGCCACTTAGATGGAAAGGATTGCAAGCTGCACAAAAGATGGATAATTAAAAAATGACAATTTATTGGTTACAATTTAAAAATGTTAAGCACACATCACAGTGGTTCACCCAAGCACACAGGAGAGGCTGCTCTCCGACGCGTTTCCTGCTACAAAAAGCACTTCATCAGGGATCCCTGATGAAGTGCTTTTTGTAGCAGGAAACGCGTCGGAGAGCAGCCTCTCCTGTGTGCTTGGGTGAACCACTGTGATGTGTGCTTAACATTTTTAAATTGTAACCAATAAATTGTCATTTTTTAATTATCCATCTTTTGTGCAGCTTGCAATCCTTTCCATCTAAGTGGCTAAGTTGTTCGTTATTTCAGCGTTGGGAAATCGCTGTATTGAAAGGATTGTGCATCCTGCCTAGTCTCTGAGGTGATAGTGCAAGTGCTAGTGCTGCTGGTAAACGTGCAATCAATCGAGCTGAACACCAGGTGCGTACAGCGTTCCTAAACACAAGGAGAGTAACAGAGCTTGCCAGCATCACGCTTCCCCTCCCTGCATTGAGTAGGACCGACAGGACGAATAGTCTGAAGCTATAAGGTATTGTCCGGTGTGGGGGTAAAGTGTTTGAACTGTATGAAGAGCAAATTTGAGCTTTGTGGATAGACTGTACCTGTGAATTAACATAACAGTGAAGTTATACCGGTTGTTATATATGCTCTGTTTGTTCACTTACATCTTGAAAATCTTTTCTACTGAAACGTCACTTACATTGTGTATACCTGGATCCGATACGAATCAAGAGTTGAAAGTGAAGTCATCTATATTTTCTTATGCACACAGCATATATACACATTATTGAGAATCACTGTACGCTTGCACATTAATATCACTCAGAGTGAATCTAGAGATCAATACCGTATTGCCGATATTGGTGTATTGTGGAATTTTTGTATGAATGTTGATGCTGAGTTATAATAACCCCCAGGTCGGTTTCCCATTTTTCTAGGTATGGTGGTATATGACTTGGCAGCTTCTGTATCAGCAGTTTATAAATTCTGGCTAGTGTATGTCTGACTGGAGGGGGTTGTATACATAAGGTTTCGAAGTTGGTCAATGGCCTTATCATGTTGTTGTGGTCCCTGTGTTTGAGAATGTAATTTCTGGCTTGTCTGTAAGTGAACCAGTTAACAAAGCATTCATGTCCCTCTGTTATTAGGTCAGTTTGTGAGCGTATTGTCTCATTAGTAACCATCTGTCGAATGGTAAAGTCTCTGTTTATCGAGTCTGTAGTTGAGGAATTTGTGAATGAACTCAGTGTAAATTCACCATTCTCTAATAAGGATGTCAGTGGGGAAGGTATGGAGGAGATAAATAAAGATGTGTGTATAGTTTTTGTCCAGATCTGGTGGGTCTCTCTTGTCACCGGATTATCGTCAGTTTTTAGACTAGGTTTGATAGAGTTACTCCAGCAGAGACGCCTAAGGTGGGGTCTTTGAGATATTGAGTGTTCTAGAGGGACCCATCTCTTATGATGCTAGTGAATATTCCAATCTACGATTCTTTGTAAAAATATAGCTTGCCTGTATAATTCCAAATTTGGTACCCCATATCTCTTAATGTTCTGGGCGATTGCATTGTATGTTGATGGATTCTAGGTGGCTTTTTGTTCCATATGTATTCTCGAAATGCTTTCTGTATAGATGGTAGATAATGTTTGGGGAGTGGGATGGGTAGTGTCTGAAGATAGTATAACATTCTCTGGAAAATATTCATTTTGATTACTTCTATGCGTCCTAACCACGAGATCTGTTTGTACCTCCATGAAGAAAGATCACTGATAATTGCTTGCTTAAGTGGTATGTAGTTCAGCGTGAATATATTGTCTATTGTAGGGGCCAATTTAATGCTGAAGGGCACCAAGTGTAATTGGTAAGCTTTTTGATAGCTTGTTGTTCTATGTCAGATATATTTATATTTAAGATCTCAGATTTGGTCCTGTTAATTGAGAAGTTGGATAGTGTGTGAAATGTTTCAAATTCTCTGTTCAGATGTGGAATAGATACTGTTGGGTTTGTTAGGGTAAAAAGCATATCGTCTGCAAAGAGGGACACCGTGTATTCTTGGGAGTTAATATTGATGCCATGTATCTGTTGGTTGTGTCGGATACTTGTGGCTAGCGTTTCTTTAACACAGGTGAATAAGAGGGGTGACAAGGGGCAGCCCTGGCGTGTCCCGTTCCTAATTGGAAAAGGATCTGACAGGGTGCCATTTATCAAGATACGTGCGCTAGGTTGAGAGTATAGAGAGAAAATTCGAGCTAGTATTTGTGGACCTAAACCTAAGTGTGTCAGGGTGGCTTTCAAATAATCCCAGGCAACACGGTCAAAAGCCTTTTCGGCATCTGTTGACAAGAATAGAGTAGGGATATTGTTTTTCTTAACATAATGTATTAAATGGAGGGCTCTGACCGTGTTGTCTTTAGCCTCTCGACCAGGTACAAAGCCAACTTGGTCTTGATGAATAATACTGGGGAGAATTTTATTTAGTCTATGGGCTAGTATTTTCGCGTAAATTTTGATGTCTGTGTTCAATAATGAGATTGGGCGGTAATTTGCGGGGAGGGAAGGGGATTTGTTAGGTTTTGGTAGTAAAATAATATGAGCTTCGAGGGCTCTTGTCGAAAAGGCTTCTGTTTTGTCTATATATTGGAAGTAATTTAAAAGGTGAGGTGTTAGTGTGTCTCTAAATGCGGAATAGTATTTATGGCCAAAGCCGTCTGGGCCCGGTGTTTTTCCAGTTGGTAAATCTTTGATGACTTGATTAACTTCCTCTAAAGATAGAGGAGTTTCCAGTTCCTCTTTTTGTTCAGGTGTAATATTGGGCATTTTTAATTGACTAAGATATAGGCTATATGTCGGGTAGAGTGTTGTGAATGCCCTTTTTCATCGGTAATGTGTAATATGTATTTTTTATGTGCTTTATGTTTAAGATATCTCGCTAACTGTTGTCCAAATTTATTACGGCCCTCGTAGTGTTTCTGTTGGCTGTATAAAGCCTTTCGTTTATGTTCCTTTGACAGGTAGGAGGCTAGTTTTTGTCTTTCCAATGTAAGTGCGGTTAAGGTATCTTTGTCTGAGGGCAAGTCTTTATGTTTTGTTTCAAGTTGTTGTATTCTGAGAAGATATGAATTAACTGTCTCTCTTTTAAGTTTGATATGCGCCTTCGTGGCTATCAATTCCCCTCTGATTACACTTTTGTGTGCTTCCCATAATGTTTGTGCTGATGTTTCAGGAGTTGTGTTAATCTGAAAATATTCTGTGAGTTTTCTTTCGATTTTTGTTACATTTATGGGGTCAGTTAATAGTGTGTCATCCAATTTCCATATAAAGTCTTTGATCGGTTTAGTTGGCCATGAAAAAGAACTAGTCAGTGAGGCGTGATCAGACCATGTTATCGGCCATATTTTAGCTGTATGAAATAAATCTAAGCTGCCCACGTCTATAAATACATAGTCGATCCTATAGTATACTCCGTGTGGATATGAGTAAAAAGTGTAATCCCTAAGTTTTGAGTGCAATGTTCTCCATACATCTTGGGCTACTATGTTTTTGAGACTTGTTTTTATTTTATTTAGATTTGAGGTAGGGATCGAGGAACGGCTGGAAGAGCAGTCCTTAACAGGATCTAAGGCTGTATTGAGGTCCCCGCACATAATGAGGGTTCCTTTCTGGTTATCTAAAAGTAGATTAGACAGTTTTCTAATAAATGAGTGTTGGTGAGAGTTAGGAGCGTATACTGAGACAAGGGTTACCGGTCTATTGTATAGCAGGCCAATTAATATGATAAAGCGGCCTTCTTTATCCCTAATGGTTTTCAGTTCAGTAAAAGGTATACCTCTTTTGACAATAATGCCCACCCCGTGTTTTTTGTACTTATGGTGTGAGGCCCAGAAGCATGTGCCATAAAGGCGGGTAAATGTGGATGGTTCTTTTGCTTTTCTAAAGTGGGTTTCTTGAAGAAACATCAGATCGGACCCTAAGGTGCGACATTCTCTCAGCATTGTGGATCTTTTGTTAGGCAGGTTGAGGCCTTTTGCATTTATTGAGTATAAACGTAGGTCGTTTGTGGGTGAAGGTTGATTCCGTTCGTCAGTAATCTAGGTGATATATGTTATGAGTGAGCAGTGTGTGTGACGTCCCAAACAATTGTGTATTATAATAATCTGGCTGGAACCGCAGGACAGAGCAGGAACATGACCCAAAAAATAATAAAATTAAACATAAAAACCAAAAACAGTATGTAGTAAAAATTAACATACTTTCAAACTTGAGGTAGCATGTCAAATTCTAAGTCTCCAACTCTAAATCTTTACACATGTATGAGGAATTAACATGAATTTCCCATTTTAACTCTTTGATTTTAACTCTATTAATGTTTTACATCGTTGCCTTTGTTAGGGCCTCCTGTAGTTGGTGAAATGGTTCTCTGTTATTTCCATATATAATTAAGGGTCTACTACATTGGGTATTCACCTCACTGTCTTCTTGTTATTGCGACTAGCTTGCAACTTCCCTCACATTTATATAGCATGCTCAAAGTGAGGTAGTGTCATAGCCTTAATATATTTGTTGTTAAATTGGTCAAATTTCTTGGGTTCTAAGTTGTGTCTTCCTCAGAGTTTTTAAAGACCTTATATACTTGGTTCATTTTTATTAGGAGGATACTTAGAGTATATCTTCCAGACTATTTATTTTGTAGTCTGTCTATCTGATAATGTTCTATGTGTGGGTAGGTATTTATTTGATCTCATATATTCTGGTATTGTGACTTTTAACTTATGTGTTGACTTGTTCAGCCTTGAATCTTATGCTAGAAGAATCTTAAACATTTACTAGTGGTATTACAAGTGCTCATGCAATTTTAAACTATATACATTTACCCAGCGGTCAAGTAACAATTCCCATTTAACGATATCTTACTTAATTCCAGGTTAGTTAACTGAAAACAACTTTATATAGGACCTCCTCCCGCCCATAAAACCAAAACAAATCAAATTCAACCAACAACCCATCAGTTTTATCTATTGTCTTTCTCCGCTTTTCCCTAATATGCAAGTTTGATGGTCATATAGCTTAATGGCTAGCTGCATATTATACATAGATCTTAGTCATATGACAGTTTGGTTGTATTATGACATATACTTATCAGTTCTGGAGGCAGTCGACGAAATATTCCCTTTGAGGAGGGCCTCCAACATGTATCCAGTGCCACATCCCATGGTTTTTCAGGAAACCAATTAGGGTTCTTCTACTCTTTTCTTCTTGTGTTGGACTGTCGACCATTGTGCCCTCTGGGGCAATGGTTTATCCAATCTCTGTGTTGATGAAGATGGTACGCCCTCTTGTGGAAAGTCTATATTCAGGCTTTTTGAGAAAGAGTCCAAGTCATTGGGTTCTTTATAAACATGCGTTTTTCCATCTTGCTGTCCTATAAGACTAAAGGGGAATCCCCAACGATATTTAACTTTTCTTTCCTGTAGGCGCTGGGTGATAAAGCGAATCTCCCTTCTCCTTTCAATAGTTGCGGGGCTAATGTCTTGGAAAATCTGTATGCTGTAGGTCTGGAATTTGATTTCCTTTTGTAACCTAACTTGTTTCCAGATGGCTTCTTTATCCAAGTAGTTAGCAAATTTGATAATTATATCTCTTGGTGGTTTCGGAGGAACTGGTATGGGCTTTAGAGCTCTGTGCGCCCTCTCCATTGATGTCTCTGTAAGTTTAAGATTAGGTATGATGTATTCAAACATTTGCAAGAGATAGGAGGTCAATGACTCTCTGGTTGCATTTTCTGGGACTCCACGAATCCTTAAGTTACTCCTCCTGTTTCGGTTATCTAGGTCTTCTATTTTTAGTTGGAGGGATTGGACTAAAGTTTCGTGTCTAGTTAGTTGATGATTGGCATCAGACATCATATTGTTTAGCGTGTCATGGTTTTCTTCTAAATATTCTAGTCTGGACCCCATTTCGTTTATATCTTTTCTCAAGGAAGACATTTCCGTTTTTATAAAGGATTTTAGGTCTGCTAGATCTGATTTGGAAGGTAGTGATAAGATATTTTATTGGATCTGAGATAGCTGGTCTGTGTGTGAAGTTGGAGCCGCAGGTCTCATCTCTATTTGTATACTGTTGTTGTCAGTGAATGGTTGCGCATGCTCCTGTAAGTCTACATCTTGTTTAGGGAAGAAAGAGTTCATAATTGGTGTGTTTGTTTGCTTTTTGTCTGATTTTGTATTTCTTTTAGCTGCCATTAGTGTTTGTGCAGATCCGGGTGTTAAGGACCAGCAGGATATTACTGTGTCTTCTCAAGATAGTATAACAGGTATTATGGCCTAAGCAGATTTCTTTCACACTCTGAATATAAATTATTATTGTGGATTAAATATTTATTTATTTTTCCTTGTACCTCTCTGCTGGGTATCGTGTTAATCACAGTATAGACCTAGTGGTGCTGCACACCGGGCCGAGCAGAGTAACCCCTGCCTCTCATGCAATAAGGCCTTCCTCTATTTTTACTTTGCCTAACTCAGTTAGCACTATATGTCCCCAGTCCAGATCTATCTCTGCCCAAACTCAGCTTATTTCAGAGTGTGTTTTTCAGGGTGTGGGAGTTGAATTCAGGGGTCTGATTTGTGCGTTCTCGGGGCTCTGTGTAAGTTTTTCCTCCCCCTCACTTATACTCATTCAACTGACTCACCGCGAGGCTCAGGGTAATGGCGTCCCGATTCTCTAAGTGCTCCCGGTATTGTCGGAGCTCCTCTGACAGTCTGTCTATTATTGCGGCAGTGTGTTTTAGGCTGTAACAAACCCCTTTTATCTTGCTGAGGTATGCGGTTGGGCTTGCTTCTCTCACTGGCGTTGGTGGAATCTTATGTTTGCGTGTTGTTATCAACGGGTAGGTCAGATGTTTTTGTAGCCGCTCTCAATTGTTGCCCTCCAAGTTCCTCCGTTACACAGATCAGGTTTAATAAATTTTCCTCAGTTAAGGCTTGGTCATTTGAGCTGGAGACTTAGGACATGCACGGAGCTTTTCAGAAAGCGGCCATGTCCCTGCACGGCTACGCCCCGCCTCGTAAACGTAAATTTTATTTCCCCATAGGAATCAATGGGGCTGCATTAGGGAGCTTTACGCTGCTTTTTTGCAGTTGTTAGACTTTTTTCAGCCGGCTCTCCCCGTTGATTCCTATGGGGAAATCGTGCACAAGCACGTACGACCAGCTCACCGCTGACTTAAGCAGCGCTGGTATTCGAGTGCGGTAATGAGCAAAATGTTGCTCAACTCTCACTTCTTCTCTTTTAACGACGGGTTTCTGAAAACTCGTAATACCAGCGCTGCATGTGAGTGAGCGGTGAGGGAAAACTGCTCGTTAGCACCGCACAGTCTCTAATGCAAAACTTGTAATCTAGCCACAAATATCAAAAAATGAAGCAACATAGCAACCCGTGAAATAGCAGTTCCTGTGCATGCTCACTTCACATGTTAATAATAAGCATAGTCTTTAAAATAAAAAGTTATAATTCAAATCATATGTTTAAACTATAAAACATGTACATAAATGAAGATAATTTATATTTGCAATCAAATGTTTGTTGGACTGTTAAATCATTTATAAAAAATGATTTAAAATTATATAAAATGACTGGTTGCATGTTTCATAAATTAATAAATGTTATATAAAAAAAACGGTGTTTAACCATATTAGGCAGCTAGCTTTAATATTAAAATAATTAAATTAGCCACATGTTTCTTTTTCTTCCATATGCATATATTTTACATCCATGAAGATGTGAATATACTTGCAAAAACACATATGAAAATCCTACAAAATCCCTACAAAATCAATTTCTAATCAACTTCTATGCAATTCTATTATTATTATTATCGATAATTTGTAGAGCGCCGACAGATTCCGCAGTGCTATAAACAAATGTGGAGTACAACAAAACATTTATAGGGATCAAATAGGTAGAGGGCCCTGCCAAGAGTCGCACTGTTGTAGTCAGCTCTTAAGAAGGTGATCTACAAACAGCTGGACTCTTAGGCTTACATGCTAAGGGGGTTCAGGGGATAGCAATGGAGGAGAGGAACTGGTATAAAGAAAGATTAGTGTAGGTCGTATGCATCCCTGAACAGTAGAGTCTTTAGGGAGCGCTTGAAGCTTTCAAAACTAGGGGAGAGTCATATGGAGCGAGGCAGAGAGTTCCACAAGATTGGAGCCAGTCTGGAGAAGTCCTGTAAACGGGAGTGTTAGGAGGTAACAAGAGAGGAGGAGAGTAGGAGATCATGAGCAGAGCGAAGGGAATGGAAGGGAGAATATTTGGATACAAGGTCTGATATATAGGGGGGAGCAGTGCAGTTGAGAGCTTTATATGTTAGAGTAAGAATTTTGTGTTTAATCCTAGAGGCATGAGGAAGCCAATGAAGGGATTGGCAGAGAGGTGCAGCAGATGAAGAGTGACATGTAAGGAAGATGAGCCTGGAAGAGGCATTCATTATGGATTGTAAAGGAGCTAGGTGGCAGCTAGGGAGTCCAGAGAAGACAGAGTTGCACAATCAAGGCGGGAAAGGATGCAAGAGTGGATTAAAATCTTAGTTGTGTCTTGTGTAAAGAAATGTCTAATTTTAGAGATGTTTTCAAGGTGGAAGCGGCAGGCTTTAGCCAAGGACTGAATGAGAGGAGTGAAAGAAAGATATGAGTCAAATGTGACCCCAAGACATAGGGCATGCGGGGTAGGGGTAATGATGGCGTTCTCAACAGTTATAGAGAGATTTGGAGTGGAGATTTTGGAAGAAGGGGGAGAAATTTTGGAAGAAGGGGGGGGGGAATAAGGAGCTCAGTTTATGAGAGATTTAGCTTGAGGTAGTGAGAGGACATCCAGGAAGAGGTGTGAGAAAGAACGTTAGTGACATGGGTCTGGTGCAGAGAAGTAGATTTGGCTGTCGTCGGCATAGATACAAATGATATTGGAAACCATGGGACTTAATTAGGGAACCTAATGATGACGTGTAGATTGAGAAGAGAAGGGGACAGATGACAGAGCCTTGCGGTACTCCGACAGAAAGTGGTGACGGGGCAGAGAAGGACCCAGAGAAGGCTACACTAAAGGTGCGGTTTGACAGGTAGGAAGAGAACCACAAGAGGACTTTGTCACAAATGCCGAAGGATTGGAGGGTTTGGAGCAAAAGAGGGTGGTCAACAGTATCAAAGGTTACGGACAGATCAAGGAGGATAAGCAGAGAGAAGTGGCCTTTTGATTTTGCTGTAAGTAGGTCATTGGTAACCTTAACGATTGCTGTCTGTGTGGAATGATGGGAATGAAATCCAGATTGCAGTTGGTCAAGGAGGGAGTTTAAATGGGATTGGGGTGCATATATACTAGCTTTTCGAGAAGCTTTGAGGCAAGAGGGAGGAGGGAAAAAGGGAGGTTGGATCAAGGGAAGGATTTTTGAGGATAGGTGTGACCAGTGCATGTTTCAGAGATGAGGGGAATATACCAGTGCTGAGGGAGAGGTTGAAAATGTGTGATAATATAGGGGTAAGGGTAGAAGAGAGGGAGGGGAGTAGCTGTGAGGGGATAGGGTCGAGGGGACAAGTAGTGAAATGAGAGCGTAGTATAAGTGCAGAAACTTCTTCCTCAGTAACATGGGAGAAAGAACTAAGATTATGGCTATGTGGGTTGTGTTTGTATGCGAGCGTTTGAGGGGTGAGAGACTGGAAGTATGTTGAGAGCTGATTTCATTTCTGATGGAGTCGATTTTGTTATTGAAGTGGCTGGCAAAGTCTTGAGCTGACAGAGAAGTTGTATTAGGAGGTGGGGGTGGGCGGAGAAGAGTATTGAAAGTGGAGAACAGACGTTTTGGGTTTGAAGAAAGAGTAGAGATAAGAGTAGAGAAGTAATGTTACTTAAAGAGATTGAGGGCAGAATAGTAGGAGTTCAAGATGAATTTGTAATGAAGAGAATCAGCTGAACTCATAGATTTTCTCCTGTGCCACTCAGCAGTACGGGAAATCTGTGTAGGTACTGTGTCAGAGGAGTATGCCAGGGCTGAGGATGAGTGTGTGATTTCCGAGCTATGGTAAGAGGGGCCAGATGGTCAAGGACGGATGTAAGGGTGGAATTATAGTGGCAGATAGATTGGTCAGGGCAAGAAAAGGAGGAAAAGGATAAGAGGAGAGGTTTGAGGGAATTAGCAAGCTGTGATCTAATGATCTAATGACATAATTCTTCTGTGAAGTTTGGTGTGAGGAGTAGAAGGAGGGAGAGTTGTAGGGAGGGATGATATGTTGCAAGTGAGGAGATGGTGGTAAGAAAGAGGAAAAGGGGAGTTTACGAAGTTTGAAATAGTGCATCGAATGCTAAATATCAGGTCAAGGGAGTGACCGTCTTTGTGAGTGGGAGAATCATTCCATTGTGACAAACCGAAGGAGGAAGTGAGTTGCAGAAGTTGTTTTGCAGAGGAGGCAGTGGGATTGTCAAGAGGGATGTTGAAATTGTTAAAAATGAGGGCAGGGGTGTCTGAGGAAAGGAAATAAGGTAGTCAGGCAACCAAGTGATCTAGAAATTGAGTTGAGGAGCCAGGGGGTCAGTATATGACTGCTACATGTAACAAATAAAGAGTGAGAGTAATAAATTATATAAAAGATATATTTTAGTAATCCCACTTATATTTTTTTTATTTTCAGATATTTATACAATTTTGTGTCTTAAATAATAATAATGATAATAATCCTCCAATATCGATCGTAACATAAACAAATACCGGAAGTGACGTATGACTGAAATTGCTGCTTTCAGTTGTAGACACAGTAGGAGATGGGAAATTATATCTTTTGTATTTTCTTATATGTGTATATGTGTATATAATATGGATAATATTAATTTATGTTTTGTATTGTTCAATACATTGTTTTAACCTTTTTAGCATATTAGTTGTAATGGTTTTAATGTATAATATATAGAGATATTTTTTGTAACCTACAATTCCAATAATGTGTTTTACAACTGAAGTGATATTACCTCCTATACAGCGTAGTATACAATCGTAATGTGAGCTTGTGGGTAAACTCCTATTGTTTCTACAACTAGAAATGGAAATTTTAGTCATACATCCCTTCCGGTATCTGTTTATATTACGATTTATATCAGAGGACTATTATCACTCAGCTAGATTACAAGTTTGTGCGTTCGTCTACCATATTTTCAGCGTTAAAACAGAACTGTAGCCATTACAAGTCTTGTCGGTATAGGTGTACCGTAAGCCTTTTAGCCTGTAATGCAACTTCAGTACCGCACTCATAAAAATTACGTTTTTCCATGGGATTCCCAAAGCGCAATCATTACGGTTTTGCGTTCTGTCTAAAAAAATGGCAGTACACTCTAAAACTACAAGATCCATATTGCCATCTATCTAAAGTCAGTAGTTATGCGTTTTACGCTACAAAACTGTAACATAAAACTCATAACTAAACTGCTACAAAGTACACTTAACACCCACATATTACCTATTAACCCCTAAACCGAGGCCCTCCCGCATCGCAAACACTATATTAAACATATTAACCCCTAATCTGCCGCTCCTGACATCAACGCCACAAATTTTTTTTATTAACCCCTATTCCGCCACTTCCCGACATCGTCAGCACTATAATAAACGTATTAACCCCTAAACCGCCGCCCTCCCGCATCGCAAACACTATTTAAATATAATTAACCCCTAATCTGCCGTCCGCCCACATCGTCCCCACTATACTAAAGTTATTAAGCCCTACACCGCCGCTACTATAACAAACCTATTAACCCCTAAACCGGAAGCCCCCCACAATGAAATATACTAACTTAAACTTTTTTTTTTTTATATAAAATTTTTATTGAGGCAATAAGTGATTTTTACATAACAAGGGTACGTGTCCAGGCACCAATTGACAATGGTAAGGATAAACAAACATTTCACATATATAAAAATGAAGTAAGACATTGTTTGAACTTTAAAGTACCAGCATTACCCTCACTACAGTTGCACCGAAAGCCCTGGGATACCACAGACTAGGTCTATTCAAGAGAGCTTCAAATATATCACATCTCAGGCTTATCAATAGTGGAGTAGTATCCGGTATGTGTTATAATATAAGATCTAAAGCTCTTTTTGTACTACTTGAAATCAATATAAAGTTAGAGTTAGCAACTAGTATATAATTAGTATAAGTGTCTTGACATACTATCATGATGCCTCCATTTTATTTTATTAGTGATGAGAGTGGTCCCTGAGTCCCTATACCAATCATAGTGTGGTTAATTTGTTAAAAGTGAATTAAGGTATAGGAGGGAGCTAGAGTTATGATTTGCTTGAAAAGAAGAGAAGAAAGGGATACAGCGGGCGAGAGCCGCTTAAGTTAAGAAAGTAAAAAGAGGGTAAGAAGGATTTCTGGTATCTGGGGTGAGGAGGATATAAAAATGAGGGATTAGTAAGAAAGATATGTGTTAACTGTCTCTGAACGGAATGGTCTCCTTGGATGATGTAATACTAGTTAATGATCAGAAATATATAGCCATGGGATTATAAGTAGAGATGCGCATAGTAAGAGGATATAAATGGAAAATTAAAACTTGAAAAACAGCTATTAATGAATAAATAGAGTTACTGATCTAGCCTTAGTGGCTGAGTACATGTATGGTGCCCATGAGCTAGGTTATCTCTCTTAAGCTCTCTACACATAGCGCTGCCCCGGCCGCAGGCCGCGCCCATGCAAGAGAGCGTTGTGTCACCATGAACGTAAAGGGTCTAGGCTATTCTTATCTCTCAAGGAGACCAAGGGTGTCTAGGGATTTTTAAAAGAGTCAAGTAACAACTTTAATGTTCAATTTCTAGTTGGGAGTAGCGGCTACAGCTTTCTCTATGTCAGCTAATGTTCTAGGGACTCCTCCGTCGCCAAGTTAGTTGTTAATGTAGGAATAAAGCGTTAGTGGTGTTGAGAGAGCTTTCTAGATCAGGCCCCTAAAACACAAGAGGAACTTAAAAAACAGAAATACTCAAATATCTCCTTTCAGAGAGCATATGAAAAAAATAACTATAGCATAAACTGTCAGAATTACTATCAGTTAACTGGAACATACACACATAGTATAACATAACGGTATTGTTGCCCACATGGGGCTGGTAACATAACATGGAGAGGGAAAAGAATCATTTAACCTTGTGGGTAGATAATGTCCAGTACAACACATATAGGCAAATATAGAGTTATGTGAGCATCTAGCCAACACCAGATTTTAGATCAGCTAAGTTGGATCAATCGAGTTCATAGATGTGGCTCAGAGTTTGTCTCAGGACCCTTCCGAGTTCAAGTAGTAAGGTAGAAGAGACTCCTGTAAGCTCATAATGGGATCTGAGAAGTTCGGCAGGTATAATTAAGTCCCCTATGGGAATTCTTGTTCCACCCCAGATGGAGGCCATGTGAGTGCGGGGAGAGTGCAGGTCTGCCGTGTATAGTATATTGTCTGCCCCGCTATCAAATAAAGTCTCAGTGTCTAGGGGCTTAGGGTGGGGGGACTCACCAGCTAGCTCTGAGGTGTTCCGGTCACTAGAAGCTTCATCCTTCTGCAGAGCCAGCGGACCCACGATCTGATGGGAAACCAAGCTTCCGTGCTGTAGGGCTGTTTGTGGGATTTGTGGAAGAGATCTGGCTAGTTCCATTACCGCTAACAGGCTCTGCCGGAGGTATGTAAAGTGATCGTCCCATTGTTGGAGAATCGTTAACTCCCTCTTATCCATGTGCTCCATGTCTCCGTTAAAGCAATTTTGAATATGCTGAGGCCCAGATACCAGCAAAGAGAACAGAAAGGGGGGGGGGGAGACTAGGGGGATCAGCAGCTCCAAATGCACGGTACCAGATTTTATGTGTCCAACAGGTTAAGATGCTAGAAGTAAGGTAAGGAGTAGTCCGGTTGCAGGTCCAGATTTTCTCCCATCAGACTGACACCTGTTATTCGTTTTGTAGAACTATAGTCAGATAATCTACCTTGCTGCGTTGCAAAGGGAGAGTTAAGATGGCGTTGTGATTTTGGGAGCTTCGGATCTGCTTCATGTAGGAGCGCTGCACTAGATTTATATCTCTTGGATGTCTGCTTAATGGGCTGAAGTGTGTTCACACACAGCATAAGTTAAGGTAGAGCAGTAGATGATTGTTTTTCCCCTGAAAAAAACAGCTTTTTAGTTATTTGGAATAGGACTTGGTCCAGGAGCTCTAAATGAAAGCGTCCATTCCAGTCGGCAGTTGGCTCCGCCCCCCACTAACTTAAACTTTTAACCCCTAAACCTAACACCCCCTAACTGCATTTTAAAATTACAATTTCCCTAGTTTAAATTAATTAAAAATTTACCTGTCAAATTAAAAAAAGTTTAAACTAACAATTAAAATAATATAACTATTAAACTAAAATTAACTACCAATTAAATTCAACTAAACTACACATTAAAAAAATCTAACACTACTCTAAAAATTAAAAACTATCTAATTACAAAAAATAAAAAAAAATGTCAGACAGATTACAAGTTTTGCGTTATGAGTAGCTCGCTACTAACTTGCAAGTTATTTCCACCACTCACCTTTAATAGCGCTGCTATTACAGGTTTGCAAAAACCCGGCATTAGCGGGCGATATGGCTGCGTTGAGCTCCATACCGCACACAAATACCAGCGCTGCTTTGAGCTGCTTTGACGTGCTCGTGCATGATTTCCCCATAGACATCAATGGGGAGAGCCGGCTAAAAGAAAGCCTAACACCTGCAATCACGGAGCGTAAAGCTCCATAACGCAGCCCCATTGATGTCTATGGGGAAAGAAAATGTATGTTTAAACCGAACACCCTAACATAAACTCTGAGTCTAAAAACCCCTAATCTGCCGCCCCCGACATCGTCGACACCTACATTACACTTATTAACCCCTAATCTGCCACCCCCGACATCGCCGACACCTACATTACACTTATTAACCCCTAATCTGCCGCCCCCGACATCGCCAACACCTACATTACACTTATTAACCCCTAGGCCCATATTTGTCAAGCTCTGAATGGAGCTTGAAGGGCCATGTTTCTGGCAAGTCTTCAGACTCACCAGAAACACCAGTTATGAAGCAGCGGTCTAAAGACCGCTGCTCCATAACCTGTCCACCTGCTCTGAGCAGACGGACAGACATCGCCAGAAATCAACCCGATCGAGCACAATCGGGTTGATTGACACCCCCCTGCTGGCTCTTGTGAGCTGCTGGTGCAATGTTAAATGCGGAGAGCGTATTGCTCTCCACATTTTGTGAGGTCTTGCGGACCTGATCCGCACTGTCGGATCAGGTCCCCAAGTCTTTTAATAAATAGGGGCCCTAATCTGCTGCCTCCAATGTCGCCGCCACCTACATAAATTTATTAACCCCTAATCTGCCGCCCCCAATGTCGCCACCACCTACATAAATTTATTAACCCTTAATCTGCCGCCCCCAATGTCGCCGCCACCTACATAAATTTATTAACCCCTAATCTGCCGCCCCAATGTCGCCGCCCCCTACATAAATTTATTAACCCCTAATCTGCCGCCCCAACGTCGCCACCACCACTATACTAAAGTTATTAACCCCTAAACCTCTGGCGTCCCACATAACTAACACTAAATAAATAAATTAACCCCTAAACCTAACCCTAAGTCTAACCCTAACACCCCTAACTTTAACATAATTAAAATAATTCTAAATAAAACTTACTATAATAACTAAATAATTCCTATTTAAAAAGAAATACTTACTTACCTGTAAAATAAACCCTAAGATAGCTACAATATAACTAATAGTTATATTGTAGCTATCTTAGGTTTTAGTTTTATTTCACAGCTAAATTTGTATTAATTTTAACTAGGTAGACTAGTTAGTATATAGTTTTTAATTTCAAATTTACCTGTAAAATAAAACCTAACCTGCCTCACACTAACACCTAACATTACAATAAAATTAAATAAATTAAATTAAAAAAAATAGATTTATCTAAATTACACAAAATAAAAAAAGAAATTATCAAAAAATAAAAACAAATTACTCCTAATCTAATAGGCCTATCAAAATAAAAAAGCCCCCCCCAAATAAAAAAAAACCCTAGCCTACACTTTAAAGGGCCTTTTGCAGGGCATTGCCCCAAAGAAATCAGCTCTTTTACCTGTATAAAAAATACAAACAGCCCCCAACAGTAAAACCCACCACAAACACAACCAACCCCCCAAATAAAATCCTATCTAAATAAACCTAAGCTCCCCATTGCCCTGAAAAGGGCATTTGGATGGTAATTGCCCTTAAAGGGCATTTAGCTCTTTTTTACATTGACTAAAACCCTAAGCTAGAAATAAAACCCACCCAATAAACCCTTAAAAAAACCTAACACTAACCCCCGAAGATCCACTTGCAAATTTTGAAGACCGGACATCCATCCTCATCCAGTTGGGAGAAGTCTTCATCCAAGTGGCAAGAAGTCGTCCTCCAGGCGGCAGAAGTCTTCATCCAGGCGGCATTGTCTATCTTCATCCTTCCGGCGCAGAGCGGGTCCATCTTCAAGACATATGGCGCAGAGCATCCTCTTCATATGCTCCCAAGATGGTGTCCCTTGAATTCCGATTGGCTGATAGAATTCTAACAAATCTTATTGGCTGATGCAATCAGCCAATAGGATTGAGCTTCAATCCTATTGGCTGACCCAATCATCCAATGGGATTGAGCTCACATTCTATTGGCTGTTCCAATCAGCCAATAGAATGCAAGCTTAATCCTATTGGCTGATTGGATCAGCCAATAGGATTAAAGCTCAATTCTATTGGCTGATTGCATCAGCCAATAGGATTTATTTCCCTTTAATTTCCGATTGGCCAATAGAATTCTATCATCCAATCGGAATTCAAGGGACGCCATCTTGGATGAAGTCCCTTAAAGGGAACCTTCAGTGTACGACTGGGACCATATGAAGAGGATGCTCCGTGTCGGATGTCTTGAAAATGGACCCGCTCCGCGCAGAAGGATGGAGATAGAAGATGCCATCTGGATGAAGACTTCTGCCCACCTGGAGGACGACTTCTTGCCGCTTGGATGAAGACTTCTCCCGGCTTCGTTGAGGACTTCTTGCCACTTGGATGAAGACTTCTCCCGGCTGGATGAGGATGGATGTCCGGTCTTTAAAAACTATAAGTGGATCTTCGGGGGTTATTGTTAGGTATTTTTAGCAATGCCCATTCAAATGCCCTTTCCAGGGCAATGGGGAGCTTAGGTTTATTTAGAGAGGATTTTATTTGGGGGTTGGTTGTGTGGGTGGTGGGTTTTACTGGGGGGTTGCTTGTATTTTTTTATACAGGTAAAAGAACTGATTTCTTTGGGGCAATGCCCCGCAAAAGGTCATTTTAAGGGCTATTGGCAGTTTAGTGCAGGCTTGGCAGTTTAGTGTAGGCTAGGTGTTTTTTTTATTTGGGGGGGGGCTTTTTTATTTTGATAGGGCTATTAAATAAGGTGTAATTAGTTTAAATATTTGATAATTTATTTTTTATTTAGTTAATTGTATTTCATTAATGTAATTTATTTAATTTTAGTGTAATGTTAGGTTTAACTGTAAGACAGGATAGGATTTATTTCACAGGTAAATTTGTATTTATTTTAACTAGGTAGTTAGTAAATAGTTAATAACTATTTACTAACTAATCAACCTAGTTAAAATAAATACAAACTTACCTGCAAAATAAAAATAAAACATAAGCTAGATACAATATAACTATTAGTTATATTGTAGCTAGCTTACGGCTAGATTACGAGTTTTTGTCGGTAATGGTGTGCGGTGCTAACGAGCCTTTTTTTCTTACCGCTCACTTAAGACAACGCTGGTATTATGAGTTTTCTGCAAGCTGGGGTTAGCCTCAGAAAAGTGAGCGTTGAGCAAAATTTAGCTCCACATCTCACCTCAATACCAGCGTTGCTTACGGTAGCGGTAAGCTTGCTGAACGTGCTCGTGCATGATTTCCCCATAGGAAACAATGGGGCTGAGCTGGCTGAAAAAAACCTAACACCTGCAAAAAAGCAGCGTTCAGCTCCTAACGCAGCCCCATTGTTTCCTATGGGGAAAGAAAATTTATGTCTACACCTAACACCCTAACATGAACCCCGAGTCTAAACACCCCTAATCTTACACGTATTAACCTCTAATCTGCCAACCCTGATTCATCATCCAATAGAATTAGAGCTGCTTAAATCCTATTGGCTGATTTGAACAGCCAATAGGATTTTAGCAGCTCTAATTCCTATTGGCTGATTCAAATCTTTCAGCCAATAGGGATGCAAGGGACGCCATCTTGGATCGTGTATCTTGCATTGAAGATTCAGTGTACAGTGGTGACCGTATGAAAAGGATGCTCCACGTCGGATGTCTTCAGGATGGACCCGCTCCGGGCCGCCGGGATCAAGATAGAAGATGCCGCCTGGATGAAGATTAAAGAGGCCGTCTGGATGAAGACTTCTCGCAGCTTGGATGAGTACTTTGCAGCTGGGATGAAGATTGAAGAAGCCGCCTGGATGGAGACTTCTCGCCGCCTGGATGAGGACTTCTCTGCTGGGATGAAGATCATTCACACGGGACTTAAAAAACTGTAAGTGGATCATCGGGTGGGGGTGGTTTAAGGGTTTTTTGGGTGTGTTTTTTTTAGTTTAGGGTTTGGGCATGTAAAAGAGCTAAATGCCCTTTTAAGGGCAATGCCCATCCAAATGCCCTTTTCAGGGCAATGGGTAGCTTAGGTTCTTTTTAGATATTTTTTATTTTTATTTTGTGGGTTTGGGGGGGTGGGGGTTTGTAATGCTAGTGGGGGTTTGTAATTTTTTTTTCATAAACAGAGCTGATTTCTTTAGGGCAATGCCCTACAAAAGTCCCTTTTAAGGGCCATTGGTAGTTTATTCTAGATTAGGTTTTTTATTTTGGGGTGGGATTTTTTTAATGGGTATTAGAATAGGAATAATTTTAATTTTTTTGTATAATTTGTTTGTTATTTTGTGTAATGTATTTTTTTAGGTGGTGTTTGTTTTTTTTTGTAGCAAAAGAGCTGTTTAACTTAGGGCAATACCCTACAAAATACCCTTTTAAGGGTCCCCAAAAGGCCCTTTTAAGGGCCTTTGGTAGTTTATTCTAGATTAGGTTTTTTTATTTTGTGGTGTTTTTTTTTTTTCTTTTGTTTTTTTTTTTAAAAGGGTATTTGAATAGAAATAATTTTAATTTTTTTTTTGGATATTTTTTTTTGTAATGGTAGGTTTTTTTATTTTTTGTAATTTTAGTTTTTAGTGTAAGAGAGGTTAGGTTTAATTTGACAGGTACGTTTGTATTTATTTTAACTAGGTAGTTATTAAATAGTTAATAACTATTTATTAACTAGTCTACCTAGTTAAAATAAATACAAACTTACCGGTAAAATAAAAATAAAACCTAAGCTAGCTACAATGTAACTGTTAGTTTTATTGTAGCTATCTTTGGTTTTATTTCACAGGTAAGTTTCTATTTAGTTTTAAATAGGAATTATTTAGTTAATGATTGTAAGTTTAATTTAGCTCTATTGTAATTATGTTAAAGTTAGGGGGTGTTAGGTGTAAGGTTAGGTTTAGGGGTTAATAGTTTAATTTAGGTTGTTGCGATGTGGGGGGCTGGTGGTTTAGGGGTTAATAGGTTTATTTAGTGGTAGTGATGTGGGAGGCCAGAGGTTTAGGGATTAATAACTTTATTTAGTTGCGGCGATGTCGGGGGCTAATAACTTTAGTATAGTGGTGGCAGTATCGGGAGCGGCAGATTAGGGGTTAATGGCTTTTTTTAGGTGGAGGCGATATCGGGAGTGGCAGATAAGGGGTTAATAACTGTAGGCAGGCGTCAGCAATGTCAGGGGCAGCAGATTAGGGGTGTTTAGACGTGGGGTTTATGTTAGGGTGATAG
Source organism: Bombina bombina (assembly GCF_027579735.1). Taxonomy (NCBI): domain Eukaryota; kingdom Metazoa; phylum Chordata; class Amphibia; order Anura; family Bombinatoridae; genus Bombina; species Bombina bombina. The sequence continues at coordinate 238,658,070 of NC_069505.1, read as the reverse complement.
GTTTACACAGTAGTTTTTTTCACCCATAGACATCAATGGGACTGCATTACGGAGCTTTTCTTTCCGCGATCGCAGGTGTTAGACTTTTTTCTGACCCGCTCTCCCCATTGATGTCTATAGGAAAAGCGTGCACGAGCACGTCTGAACAGCGCTTGTTTTTGGTGCGTTATGGAGCTTAAAAACCCCATATCGCCCGCACAAGCCGGGTTTTTTAAACTTGTAATGGCAGCGCTATAGGGGGTTAAAAAACGTCACTTTTGTTGAGTTCGTTAATTTCCCTATAGCGCTCAAAACTCGTAAGCTAGGCGATTATTATTTAACACACAAGATTGCATAAATATTTGGAAATAAAACGAGAGGGTATTAATGTAATATATTTTATAATATACTTATATACAGATTATTTATTTGTTTTAGAACCTTTCCCATACAATAACCTATTTATTTTGTAATCAATATCTGTTTATTTGCTAAAATACATGACTGTATAATATACCATAAAGTTGTAAACTAAAATCATGAGAGGGATAAATAAAATATATCACTTATATTTGAGTTGTTATTTATTCCAGATGATCCCTATGCTTTCTAACACATATTCACTTGTGATGTCACTTCTGTTTAACTCATTGAGATGGGACTTCCAGTTTCGGCTTTCATTAAAGTGCAACCTATAGCTTTTAACTTGTAATATGAGTTCTATTTAGCATCATTGAAAGTGCAGGTTGCGCTTTTCTGGTAAATGGGATTTACCATGGACTTGTAATATCAAGTTGCTGACTAATGTTAGCAAGGTCTAGCGATATTGTGTATCACATCCTGATTTATCATCAGCACAACTCTTCTGGCCATTTTTTAGAAGCTTTTTGACTCTTAATATTACTTTTATTGAGCAGATCTAATTTCAAGCACATCCTCACAGTTGACATACTGTATGTTTGGATCTTTTTTAAAACTAATACTTAAAATGTACCTGATTTTTATATGTGGAATATATTAATAAATCATTTTCACCCTGTGTTCTGTGTGCCTGGATGAGGTCTATAGTACCAGCTGACAGACAGAGAAAGGTGTGGGAACTGAAGATTCTTTTCATAATGACCTGGCAAAATATGATACATCTGAAATATATCAGCAGCATGCCTGCATCTTCCCTGAGTGGCGTTCACTTTGGCGCTTCATCACTTTGGCGCTTCATCACTTTGGCGCTTCATCACTTTGGTCCTTCATCACTTTGGCCCTTCATCACTTTGGTCCTTTATCACTTTGGTCCTTCATCACTTTGGCCCTTCATCACTTTGGTCCTTCATCACTTTGGTCCTTCATCACTTTGGTCCTTCATCACTTTGGTCCTTCATCACTTTGGCCCTTCATCACTTTGGCCCTTCACTAGCTGGGAAGGTTCACACATTATGTTATGTTGTTATTTTACTATATCTGCACCTAAATGTTTTTGGTTGGTTGTGGCTGCATCTGACAAGGTTTAGAAAACCCATCTAATCATGCTGTCCAACAAACTACATTGTTCCGATTTAGCCACAAAACCCAAATCACTTAGTCCATAAACTCTCTATTTGCAGAACTACACGCATCCACATCTCCCACCTACACTTAGCGACACACATATTGTCAATGTCACGCATTTGCTTGCTATTCTCAAGAAGGCATTAGCAGTCAGCTGCTGTTGTCAGGAAAATGCCGAATAGCTTGTTGTATGACACCTCATGTCATCTTGACTCTCAACACCTTCATGTGTTCCTATGCCAGTCAAAAAGTGTCTATCTCTCCTTTAAAAAAATATATTTTAAACTAGAAAAATGAATTTAAAAAAATACATATTTCACGTGTGTCTCAATCAATAGGATCCATTTTGTTAGGTTTAAAAAGGTCACACATATGTATATCCAATTTATATAGCAATAAACACTATTTCAGAACACCTAATGGATTTTAAATATAGTTCCCTTGTGCACGTTTATTTTTGTTAAGTTGAATTCTATGATGCAAAAATGAAATAAATAAGTAAATCTAATTTTCTTGCCTTGGAATCACGGCCCCCATATGCAGTCCTTAGTAGAGTGCACAGCTGTAAATTAGTCTCATTGCGAAGTAAATTGAGACCCTATAAATGAAAAATCAAAGCATTGATATATGAATGATGACATAAATACCTAATTTATAGATTGTTGGCTTTTCTCTCTGCAGGGTCTCTTTAAATTTACACTGTTGACTCATCATTTTAATGGGACCCTGTTTCTGGGTTGAGTCAGACTCTTGTTGGTATTTGATCACAATTGAACAAGTACATAGATTACACAGCAATATAAATAGCCTTCACACTTTGTAATAATTGTTTCTTTTTAAAAAGAAAAAAATAAGTTTAAAGTGTAAACACAAATTATTGTTATTTTTTTCCCAGCAGAAGCAAGTAAAACACTTAAAGGCATATTATACACTAAAGAACCACAAAGGCATAAAGTATAATGTTGTAAGAGGATGTAGATTTATCAAAGACTAAGGGGTATTTTTATTAATGTACTAGCGGACATGATACGATGTAGCGTATCATGTCCGCTTCACATTGATAAATGCCGATAGCATACACTGTCGGCATTTATCATTGCACCAGCAGTTCTTGTGAACTGCTTGTGCAATGCCGCCCCCTGCAGATTCTCGGCCAATCGGCTGCTAGCAGGGGGTGTCAATCAACCCGATCGTATTCGATCTGGTTGATTTATGTCCGTGGCCTCAGAGCAGGCGGACAAATTATGGAGCAGCGGAGCTTGATAAATTGGCCCCTAAAAGACCTATTATTAAAGGGACAGTATACACCAATTTTCATATAACTATGTAATAGACACTACTATAAAGAATAATATGCACAGATACTGATATAAAAATCCGGTATAAAACCGTTTAAAAACTTAGAAACTTCCAGTTTAGCTCTGTTTAAAAGGTTACTGGAACACCCACTGCAAGTGGGAAATAGCAGACAGTCCACCCCATCCCCTTCCTTTGCATATGAAAAGACCCTTTACACAAACAGGAGCAAGCTGGAGTAGGTATACATCAGTATTCTCCTAAAACTTTGAGGCTTGGTTAGGAGTCAGCAATGTTATTTAAAAATAAGCAAAACTATACATTTAAAAAAAAAAAAAAAAACTGTATAGGCTATAAATAGATCATCTACAAAACATTTATGCAAAGAAAAAAATAAGTGTATATTGTCCCTTTAAGCAACCAGACCAATTTCCCTGAACAACCAGTTAGTGATGACAAGTTAGTGATGACAAGTTAGTGATGACAAATTAGTGATAACAAGTTTGTGATGACAAGTTTGTGATGAAAAGTTAAGTTAGTGATGGCAAGTTAAGTTAGTGATGGCAAGTTAAGTGATGGCAAGTTAAGTGATGACAAGTTAAGTGATGACAAGGTAAGTGATGAAAAGTAAGTGATGACGAGTTAGTGATGACGAGTTAGTGATGACGAGTTAGTGATGACAAGTTAGTGATGACAAGTTAAGTTAGTGATGACAAGTTAGTGATGACAAGTTAAGTTAGGGATGACAAGTTAAGTTAGTGATTGCAAGTTAAGTGATGGCAAGTTAAGTGATGACAAGTTAAGTGATGACAAGGTAAGTGATGACAAGTAAGTGATGACAAGTAAGTGATGACGAGTTAGTGATGACGAGTTAGTGATGACAAGTTAGTGATGACAAGTTAAGTTAGTGATGACAAGTTAGTGATGACAAGTTAAGTTAGGGATGACAAGTTAAGTTAGTGATTGCAAGTTAAGTGATGACAAGTTAAGTGATGACAAGTTAGTGATGACAAGTAAGTGATGACAAGTTAGTGATGACAAGTTAAGTTAGTGATCGCAAGTTAAGTGATGACAAGTTAAGTGATGACAAGTTAGTGATGACAAGTAAGTGATGACAAGTTAGTGATGACAAGTTAAGTTAGTGATGACAAGTTAGCATCATTTGCAATTTTTTTTATTTTTCTACCAACTTTTGTATCTAAAATTGATTGTGATAAATCATAGGTCACAGGAAAACAAATATTTCCTTCTGTCTAATATTCATTAAGGGGGTCATTCAGAATTGGTTAACAAAAATCCATTTGTTCACAATCTCCTATATGAAACCCCTTCATGGTAGCAGAAGAGCAGTTGGACAGCTGTTTAAATTTAAAGTGATATGAAACCCATTTTTTTCTTTCATGATTCAGATAAACAACTTTCCAATTTACTTCTGTTATCTAATTTGCTTAGTTCTCTTTGTATCCTTTGCTGAAAATGATACCTAGGTAAGCTGCTGATTGGTGGCTGCACATATATGCGAATTGCAATTGGCTTACTGATATATTCAGCAAGCTCCCAGTAGTGCATTGCTGCACTTTCAAGAAAGGATACCACGAGAATGAAGCCAAATTGATTATAAAAGTAAATTGGAAAGTTGTTTAAAATGTATGCTATATCTGAATCATAAAATAAAATGTATGCTATATCTGAATCATAAAATAAAATGTATACTTTATCTGAATCATAAAATAAAATGTATGCTATATCTAAATCATAAAATAAAATGTATGCTATATCTGAATCATAAAATAAAATGTATGCTATATCTAAATCATAAAATAAAAATGTATGCTATGGCATGTATTTATCAAGCCCTCAACCAAAAATACGCTGGAATTCCGCAACGTATTTGTGGTGAGCCTGATTCGCCTTAGTTATCAAACCCTACAAACTAGCAAAAGTAGAATTTGGTGACTTAACATACAATCCGCCGGACTCAGTCTGACACAGATCGATGCTTTCGTCTCTACAGATGTTCCAAACGCAAGTTCGGCACAATCTGACTACTTTTGGAAGTTAACAAATACCTACCAGGTATGCTCGGCACTATTCCGGCCCAGCGTACCTGGTTTTCAATCCGCCGCTCTGGAGGAATAAATGGGAGTCCGAAAGCAGCGAGAGCTTATGTTCGCTGCTGCCCGATATGCCATTGATTCCTATGGGAACGTGTACACCAAACACCCTAACATGTACCCCGAGTCTAAACACCCCTTATCTGCCCCCCCTACACCCCCGCCACCTACATTATACTTATTAACCCCTAATCTGCCACCCGACAATGCCGCCACCTAAATAAAACTTATTAACCCCTATCCCGCCGCTCCCGGACCCCGCCAAAACTAAAAAAACTTATTAACCCCTAGACCGCCGCTCCCGTAGCCCACCGCCACCTACATTATACTTATTAACCCCTAATCTGCCGCCCCCTACACCTCCACCACCTACATTATATTTATTAACCCCTAATCTGCCCCCCCACACCGCCGCCAGCTACATTATATTTACTAACCCCTAATCCTAAACCTAACCCTAACACCCCCTAACTTAAATATAATTTAAATAAATCTAAATAAATATTACTATCAGTAAATAAATTATTCCTATTTAAAACTAAATACTTACCTATAAAATAAACACTAAGCTAGCTACAATATAAATAATAGTTACATTGTAGCTAGCTTAGGGTTTATTTTTATTTTACAGGCAACTTTGTATTTATTTTAACTAGGTAGAATAGTTATTAAATAGTTATTAACTATTTAATAACTTCCTAGTTAAAATAAAGACAAATATACCTGTAAAATAAAACCTAAGTTACAATTACATCTAACACTACACTATAATTAAATAAATTACCTAAACTAAATACAATTAAATACAATTTAAAAAAATCATCTAAAGTACAAAAAACCCAAACACTAAATTACAGAAAATAATAAAATAATTACAAGATTTTTAAACTAATTACACCTAATCTAATCCCCCTAACAAAATAAAAAAGCCCCCCAAAATAAAAAAAAAGCCCTACCCTAAACTAAATTACGAATAGCCCTTAAAAGGGCCTTTTGCTGGGTATTGCCCCAAAGTAATCAGCTCTTTTACCACTAAATAATACTAAATCCCCCCTAACGGTAAAATACCCCCACCCACCAAAACCCACAAAAATTAAAAAAAATAACACTAAAAAACTAAACTACCCATTGTCCTTAAAGGGGCATTTGTATGAACATTCAGCTCTTGTACTGCCCTTAAAAGGGCAATCAGCTCTTTTTCAAGCCCAAAAAACTATAATCTAAAAAAGAAAACACCCCAAAAATTAAAATAAAAAAGCCTAAACCTAAGCCCCAAATAGGTACTCACTGTTCCTGAAGTCCAGCGGAGAAGGTCTTCTTCCAGATGGATCCATCATCTTCTATCTTCATACGGAGTGAAGGCTGCACAGAGCAGAGGTGTGGAACTGTGTTCCCGATGCCTGGATCCTCAGCGACGGTCCTCAACAGCGGCGGTCCTCGGCGGTGCTCATCGGCAGCGGCGGAGGTGTTTTCGGCGGCATGGAGGCTCCACTTCATCCAATGTCCGTCATATACTGAAGATTGAATGCAAAGTACCGCAATCAATTTGGGGTACCTTGGCTATTGGCTGAAATCTGCCAAAAGGATTAGAGCTACTGAAATCCTATTGGATGTTCAAATCATCCAATAAGATTTCAGTAGCTCTTATACTATTGGCTGATTTCAAAATTTCAGTCAATAGGAATGCAAGATACCCCAATAAATATGGGGTACCTTGCATTCAATCTTCAGTGTGCGACAGACGATCGCATGAAGAGGAGCCTCCACGCTGCCGCTGAGGACCACCGCCGTTGATGACCGTGTTGAGAAAACAGTCATCGGGACACAGCTACTCACCTCCGCTACACGCAGCCTTCACTCCGGATGAAGAAAGAAGATGAGGGAGCCACCCGGAAGAAGACCTTCTCCGCCGAACTTCAGGAACAGTGTGTACCTATTTGGGGCTTAGGTTTAGGCTTTTTTTATTTTAATTTTTGGGTTGTTTTTTTTTAGATTAGGGTTTTTTTGGGCTTGAAAAAGAGCTGATTGTCCTTTTAAGGGCAGTAAAAGAGCGGAATGCCCTTTTAAGGGCAATGCCCATACAAATGCACCTTTAGGGGCAATGGGTAGTTTAGTTTTTTTAGTGTTATGTTTTTTTATTTTGGGGGGTTTGGTGGGGGGTTTTTGCTGTTAGGGGGGGACTTAGTATTTTTTAAGGTAAAAGAGCTGTTTAACTTAGGGCAATGCCCTACAAAAGGCCCTTTTAATGGCTATTGTTAGTTTAGATTAGGGGGTGTTTTTATTTGGGGGGGGGGCTTTTTTATTTTCATAGGGATTTGGTATAATTTTTTATTTTTGATAATTTTTGTTTATTTTTATCTGTAATGTTCGACTTTTTAATTTTTTGTAATTTTATGTTAGATTTTTTTATTTTAATTGTAATTTAGTAGTAATTGGGGTTAATTTAGGGGGTGTTAGTTTAGGGGGCTTAGTAAATAATTTAGTTATTTGCGTTGTGAGGAGGGTTGGCGGTATAGGGGTTAATATATTAATTAGGGTTATGCAGTGTGGGATTTGGTGGTTTAGGGGTTAATAGGTTAATTAGGGTTATTGCTATGTGGGGGTTTGGTGGTTTCGAGGTTAATAGGTTAATTAGGTTTTTTTGCGATGTTGGGGTTGGTGGTTTAAGAGTTAATAGGTTAAATAGGTTTATTGCGATCTGGCTGGTTGGCGGTTAAGGGGTTAATATTTTAATTATATTAGTAATTTCATGCGGGTGGTTGCATGTTTTTTTAAGGCTTCGGGTCTGCCTATGCTGCATCCAGGTGGATTCCGAAAACGGCAGGGTGATAAAAAAAATCCACCTTTGGTGGATTCTTTCACCACCCTGCCATTTTGAGAATCAGGTGGATTCTTTTGGCTGCGCGCAGAGCCAACATTCTTTTGGCTGCCTCGCACAGCCAACATTCCTTTGAGAATATGTGCACAACTGGCGACACCGACGGACACGTTACAAACGCGATTATAGTATAGATATACATATATATATATGTTTAAAAAGAAAAATAAACTTTTCTTCAATGTAAAATATTCATAACTCAGATTGGGTTTAGCGTTGTCGGTCTAATGCAGAGTTAGGTTCGTTTTTTTTTTTTTTAATCAGCGCAATCCATTGTAGTCTATGGGGAGAAGTTAAAGTCTTGAAATTAACACGCATCGGGTTTCACTCTCGCACAAACTTTTTACTTTCAACTTTCAACATATACTAACCTACCTGGGGTAAAATATTATTTCTAGCAAATTTTGCACGCAAACAAAAAAGAAAAATATTGCTCCACTTGTAATCTAGCCCATAATACTATTTTTCAGTATAATACACATATAAAACTATATGTACATGTACAATATACCCACAACCCCCAGCTCAAATATGTACAAGCTTAACTATTGTAACAAAAGAGGTTTAGTTTTGGTTGACACGTGTAAGTTGAATTATTTAAAGGGATCATTTACATTACACATTCATAGCAGATGACAATACTGTTTTTGACATTCTGCCAATGGCAGATAACCCTCACCTCCCACAGTGATGTACAGTGCCTCTTGACAAGACTACGTTCTATCAGTGATTTCATCACTTTAGAACATTTTATCTGCAATCAGACAGCAATGCAGATGCCTTTATAACATAACTGTATTGTGAGGATGCTTACAACATTGGGCACATAGTTTTGCCCTTTATCTATACCAGAAGAGATAGAATAAGGAGGCCTTTGTGTATATAGAGAGAAACGATAAGGATGTCTGTTCTCCCTGCAATTCCAGCCAATTTCAAAAGGCTGTGGCTTCAGTAAGCAAGAATAGCTATTTCATATACAGCAGTAAACATAAAAGAACAATTCCCCATACATTTAATGCTCTGCAGCTGGGGTAGCAAGCTATTGAAAACATATTAAATGGAACACAATTTTACATTACACTGTCCCTCTGCTGTCCTGCAAGTGGATGAATGAATTAGACCCTTTACTAATATCTTTTGAAATTAATGAAAATATGTTTTGAATTGTTTGTCTTTTATTAGTTCTCCCTTCACATTCCTCACTATTGTTCACTCATTAAATTAATCTGAAATTCATCAGGTTTTTAATTCTCTAAAAATTATTGTGCAGTGTAAAAGATTCTTGATTGAATTCCAAACACCTACTGAATATATAAAAAAAAACCCATCAACAATTAATGTCTCAGTAAATCCACAGAACATCTTTAATAAATAAATAAATAGAACCTGAAATAATACGTAATTGGTTGATAGAATCATTTACATTAAATATTTAATGGAAAATAATTATTATTTTATTCTTTGTTGCATCTGAAAGTGATCAGTATTATAGTTCTATAGGGAGGTCCTGGGCAGAGTGGTACTGAGAAACCAGGGTTATAACAGTTGGGCGCCACCTGGGGGAGAACACTCATCATGCTAAGGGGGTTAGTGCCACCACTGGTCACCCCACTGGTTTTGTTTTCTTGAAATGTAACTCTGCAAATTGTCAGCCTTTCCCTGATTTGCCATAAAGTTATAAGTACCTCCATGTTGAACCCTACACTTACCATAAATCTGTTCTGCTGAGGACATTAAAGTGAATGTAAATGTTGATGCTAAAGTGCCTGGTTTTTAAAACTTTGATTAAAAACAGGGGCACTTTAATTCATCAAAGTTTACATTTCACTCCTGTTGTGACAAAAAACTTACCTTTTAAACTTCACAGCAGCTCCAGCTTCCTCCGGTCTCACAAGCCATTTCTGATGTCAGAAATGATTGATAGGTCATCCTCCAATCACAGCTTCCCCCCGGGGGATTCAGTGTCTGATTCACTGCTGTAATTGGAGGAAGCCGGATGCCTCATTTTAGACCCAGGAAGAGGCTTTGAAATGGGTGGAGGAAGCTGGAGCTGTTGTGAAGAAGATTAAAAGGTAAGTTTTTTTTCACAACAGGAGTGAAATGAAAATTTTGATGAATTAAAGTGCCCCTATTTTTAATCAAAGTTTTAAAAACCGGGCACTTTAGCATCAAAATTTACATTCACTTTAAGAGACAGATAAAGCGTAAACCGTGGATGCATCAGGAACAAAGCAAAGTTAAATAGTTGTTTTAAAGCAGTTACTTTGACATTTATATTATATTAAAAACCACTCGGCTAGATTACGAATTTTTGTTGGTAAGGCTGTGCGGGGCTAACAAGCCTTATTTTCTTACCGCTCACTTAAGCCAACGCTGGTATTACAAGTTTTCTTCAAGCCGGCGTTAGCCTCAGAAAAGTGAGCATTGAGCAAAATTTAGCTCCACATCTCACTGTAATACCAGCATTGCTTACGGTAGTGGTAAGGTGGCAAAATGTGCTTGTGCACGATTTCCCCATAGGAAACAATGGGGCTAAGTTGGCTGAAAAAAAACCTAACACCTGCAAAAAAGCAGCGTTCAGCTCCTAACGCAACCCTATTGTTTCCTATGGGAAAATGAAATTTATGTCTGCACCTAACACCCTAACATGAAACCCGAGTCTAAACACCCCTAATCTTACACTTATTAACCCCTAATCTGCCGCCCCCACTATTGCTGACACCTACATTATAATTATTAACCCCTAATCATCCGCTCCGGACACCGCCGCCACCTACATTATACTTATGAACCCCTAATCTACTGCCCCCAACATCGCCGACACCTACATTATAGTTATTAACAACTAATCTGCCCCCCCCAACGTCGCCGCAACTATATTAAATTTATTAACCCCTAATCTGCCAACGTCGCCACCACTATAATAAATTTATTAACCCCTAAACCTAAGTCTAACCCTAACACCCCCTAACTTAAATGTAATTTAAATACATCTAAATAAATGTACTACAATTAAATAAATAATTCCTATTTAAAACTAAATACTTACCTATAAAATAAACCCTAAGCTAGCTACAATATAACTAATAGTTACATTGTATCTAGCTTAGGTTTTATTTTTATTTTACAGGCAACTTTGTATTTATTTTAACTAGGTAAAATAGTTATTAAATAGTTATTAACTATCTAATAACTTCCTAGTTAAAATAAATAAAAAAGTACCTGTAAAATAAACCCTAACCTAAATTACAATTACACCTAACACTACACTATAATTAAACTAATTACCTAATCTACCTACAATTAATTACAATTAAATTAAATAAACTAAATTACGAAAAAAAACACTAAATTACAGAAAATAAAAAAAGAATTACAAGAATATTAAACTAATTACACCTAATCTAATCCCCCTAATAAAATAAAAAAGCCCCCCAAAATAATAAAATTCCCTACCCTATACTAAATTACAAATAGCCCTTAAAAGGGCCTTTTGCGGGGCATTGCCCCAAAGTAATCAGCTCTTTCACCTGTAAAAAAATACAATACCCCCCCAACATTAAAACCCACCACCCACACACTCTACCCTACTCTAAAACCCACCCAATCCCCCCTTAAAAAAACCTAACACTACCCCCTTGAAGATCACCCTACCTTGAGCCGTCTTCACCCAGCCAGGCATAAGTGGTCCTCCAGAGGGTCCAAAGTCTTCATCCTATCCGGCCAGAAGAGGACATCCAGACCGTCAGAAGGCTTCATCCAGGCGGCATCTTCTATCTTCATCCTTCTGGAGCGGAGTGGGTCCATCTTCAAGACATCCGTCGCGGAGCATCCTCTTCATCCGATGACTGAATGACTGGTCCTTTCAGTAACGTCATCCAAGATGGTGTCCCTTGAATTCTGATTGGCTGATAGAATCCTATCAACCAATCAGAATTAAAGTAGGACAAATCCTATTGGCTGATGCAATCAGCCAATAGGATTGACCTCGCATTCTATTGGCTGAATTGGCCGAACCGATCCAGGCGATGTGTTCCAGCAAGCGGCAGAGAGTCTTCTTCCATCCGGGCGATGTCTTGAAGCAAGCGGCAGAGAGTCTTCTTCCATCGGCCAATCAGCCAATCGGATTGAATCGGATTGAACTTGAATCTGATTGGCTGATTCAATCAGCCAATCAGATTTTTCTACCTTCATTCCGATTGGCTGATAGAATCCTATCAGCCAATCGGAATTCGGCGGACGCCATCTTGGATGACGTCATTTAAAGGAACCTCATTCATCGGGAAGTCGTCGTACCGGAAGGATGCTCCGCGGCGGAGGAGCGAAGTAATAAGATTGAAGATGCCGATTTGCTTGAAGACGTCGCCGATGGAAGAAGACTCTCTGCCGCTTGCTTCAAGACATCGCCCGGATGGAAGAAGACTCTCTGCCGCTTGCTGGAACACATCGCCTGGATCGGTTCGGCCCGGCTGGGTGAATACAAGGTAGGGAGATCTTCAGGGGGGTAGTGTTAGGTTTATTTAAGGGGGGTTTGGGTTAGATTAGGGGTATGTGGGTGGTGGGTTGTAATGTTGGGGGGTGGTATTGTGTTTTATTTTTGCAGGCAAAAGAGCAGTTTTCTTTGGGGCATGCCCCCACAAAAGGCCCTTTTAAGGGCTGGTAAGGTAAAAGAGCTTTGAACTTTTTTTAATTTAGAATAGGGTAGGGAATTTTGTTATTTTGGGGGGCTTTATTATTTTATTAGGGGGCTTAGAATAGGTGTAATTAGCTTAAAAATCTTGTAATTTTTTTTTATTTTTTGTAATTTAGTGTTTTTTTTTTTTTGTAATTTAGTTTAGTTTATTTAATTGTATTTTTAGATAGATATTTGTAGTTTATTTAATTTATTGATAGTGTAGGTGTATTTGTAACTTAGGTTAGGATTTATTTTACAGGTAACTGGGTAATTATTTTAACTAGGTAGCTCTTAAATAGGTAATAACTATTTAATAGCTATTATACCTAGTTAAAATAATTAACAAATTACCTGTAAAATAAATATAAACCCTAACATAGCTATAATGTAATTATTAATTACATTGTAGCTATCTTAGGGTTTATTTTATAGGTAAGTATTTAGATTTAAATAGGAATATTTTAGTTTATAATATGAATTAGATTTATTTAATAAGAATTTAGTTAGGGGTGTTAGGGTTAGATAGAGTTAATATAGTTAATATAAATACTATAGTAACTATATTAACTATATTAACCCTAATATAATTAGGGTTAATATAGTTAATATATATAATGTAATAACTATATTAACTATAATATACTTAGGGTTAATATAGATAATATAGCTGGCGGCGGGGTAGGTAGATTAAATTAGGGGTTAATAATTTTAATATAGATGGCGGCGGTGTAAGGGGTTCACATTAGGGGATAGATCAGTTAGATGGTGGCGGTTTTAGGGGCTCACAGTAGGGGGTTAGTTTATGTAGATGGCGACGGTTTAGGGGTTAAATACTTTATTATGGATTGCGGTGGGGGATCGCGGTTGACAGGGAGATAGACATTGCGCATGCGTTAGGTGTGAGGTTTATTTTAGCAGCCAGTTTAGGGAGTTACGGGGCTCCAATAGTCAGCGTAAGGCTTCTTACGGCTGCTTTTTGTGGCGAGATGAAAATGGAGTAAGATTTCTCCATTTTCGCCACGTAAGTCCTTACGCTGTATATTGGATACCAAACTGCGCGGGTTTGGTATACCTGCCTATGGCCCAAAAAACTACGGGCGACGGCAGAAATATACGCGCGTAACTTCTAGGTTACGCCGTATATAGGATACCAAACCCGCGCAATTATTGGCGTCGCCGACTTTTGCGGGCGACGATTTTAATCGGATCGACCCGTAGGGGTTAACAAAATGTAACTAGTGTTTGTGAGGTGTGAGTGCAGCAGTTTAGGGGCTAATACATTTATTAAAGTGGCGGCGATGTCCGGTTGGCAGATTAGGGGTTAAATAATTTTATTATAGTGTTTGCGATGTAGGGGGGGCCTCAGTTTAGGGGTTAATAGGTAGTTTATGGGTGTTAGTGTACTTTTTAGCACTTTAGTTAAGAGTATTATGTTCCGGCGTTAGCCAATAAAATTCTTAACTACTGACTTTTATATGCGGTAGGTGTCTTGCCAGGAGAGGGTCTACCGCTCACTTTTTAAGGCGATCATAATACAGGCGTTAGGCAAATCCCATTAAAAAGATATGATACGCAATTGACGTAAGGGGATTTGCGGTAAGCTAAAATTGCGTAATACCAGCGGGCGTTAAAAGCAGCGTTGGGACCCCTCAACGCTCCTTTTAAAGGCTAACACAAGACTCGTAATCTAGCCGACTGTTTGTACCCTTTATTTGTCCCTACTTATCCTAAGCATAACAGATTAGATAAGAGAAGCATAGGTTTGAAAATGAGGGTACGTATTACTTTATAGCAACTAAAGAATATTATAGATATGAAAACGCTACACTAATTTATTAAAGGGATACTAAATGCAATTTTTTTCTTTAATGAATCAGATAGAGCAGCAATTTTAAGCAACTTTCTAATTTACTCCTATCAATCACCTAGATTATGAGTTTTGCGTTAGCCTTAAAAAGCAGCGTTGAGAGGTCCCAACGCTGCTTTTTAGCGCCCGCTGGTATTACGAGTCTGGCAGGTACAGGTGTACTGCTCACTTTTTTTCCGCGACTCGAGTATACCGCAAATCCACTTACGTCAATTGTGTATCCTATCTTTTTAATGGGATTTGCCTAACGCCGATATTACGAGTCTTTGAAACAGTGAGCATTATACCCTCTCCTGTCAAGACTCCTACAGTGGGCTAACGCCGTAACATAAAACTCTTAACTAAAGTACTAAAAAGTACACTAACACCCATAAACTACCTATTAACCCCTAAACCGAGCCCCCCCCCCCCACATCGCAAACACTTAAATTAAAATTTTAACCCCTAATCTGCCGACCAGACATCGCTGCCACTATAAAATATATATTAACCCCTAAACCGCCGCACTCCTGCCTCGCCAACATTAGTTAAATTGTATTAACCTCTAATCTGCCGTCCCTAACATCGCTGACACCTATCTACATTTATTAACCCCTAATCTGCCGCCTCCAACGTCGCCGCAACTATATTAAATGTATTACCTCCTAAACCTAAGTCTAACCCTAACCCTTACATCCCCCTAACTTAAATATAATTAAAAATAATCTAAATAAAACTAAAGCTCCCCCAAATAATAAAAATCCCTACCCTATACTAATTACAAATAGCCCTTAAAAGGGCTTTTTGCGGGGCATTGCCCCAAAGTAATCAGCTCTTTTACCTGTAAAAAAAAAGACAATACCCCCCCCAACATTACAACCCACCACCCACACACCCAACCCTACTCTAAAACCCACCCAATAAAACCTAACACTACCCCATTGAAGATAACCCTACCTTGAGACGTCTTCACCCAACCGGGCAGAAGTGGTCCTCCATATGGTCCGAAGTCTTCATCCTATCCGGGCAGAAGAGGTCCTCCAGATGGGCAGAAGTCTTCATCCAGGCGGCATCTTCTATCTTCATCCATCCGGAGCGGAGCGGGTCCATCTTCAAGCCATTCGACGCGGAGCATCCTCTTCTTCCGACGACTAACATTAAATGAAGGTACCTTTAAGTGACGTCATCCAAGATGGTGTCCCTTCAATTCCGATTGGCTGATAGAATTCTCTCAGCCAATCCGAATTAAGGTCGAAAAAATCCTATTGGCTGATCCAATGAAAAATTATTTTGGGGGGATTTTTTATTTTATTAGGGGGATTAGATTAGGTGTAATTAGTTTAAAAAAAATTTAATTATTTTATTTTTTTCTGTAATTTAGTGTTTTGTTTTTTTCTCCGTAATTTAGTTTATTTAATTTAATTGTAATTAATTGTAGTTAATTTAGGTAATTAATTTAATGATAGTGTAGTGTTAGGTGTAATTGTAACTTAGGTTAGGATTTATTTTACAGGTATATTTGTATTTATTTTAACTAGGAAGTTATTAAATAGTTAATAACTATTTAATAACTATTGTACCTAGTTAAAATAAATACAAAGTTGCCTGTAAAATAAAAATAAACCCTAAGATAGATACAATGTAACTATTAGTTATATTGTAGCTAGCGTAGGGTTTATTTTATCGGTAAGTATTTAGTTTTAAATAGGAAAAATTTATTTAATAATAGTATTTTTATTTAGATTTATTTAAATTATATTTAAGTTAGGGTTTGGGTTAGACTTAGGTTTAGGGGTTAATAATTTTATTATAGTGGCGGCAAAGTTGGGGGAAGCAGATTAGGGGTTAATAACTATAATGTAGGTGGCGGCCGTGTCCGGAGCGGCAGATTAGGGGTTAATAATATAATGTAGCTTGCGGCGATGTCAGGGGCAGCAGATTAGGGGTTAATAAGTGTAAGATTAGGGGTGTTTAGACTCGGGGTTCATGTTAGGGTGTTAGGTGTAGACATAAAATTTATTTCCCCATAGGAATCAATGGGGCTGTGTTAGGAGCTGAACGCTGCTTTTTTGCAGGTGTTAGGTTTTTTTCAGCCGAATCAGCGCCATTGATTCCTATGGGGAAATCGTGCACGAGCACGTTTAGCCAGCTCACCGCTACCGTAAGCAGCGCTGGTATTGAGGTGAGATGTGGAGCTAAATTTTGCTCTCTGCTCACTTTTTTGCGGCTAATGGTTTTAAGGTGAGCGGTGAGCATAAACTGCTCGTTTGCACCGCACCCCTGTTACTGCAAAACTCGTAATCTAGCCGAATGTTTCTTCGATATCTTGCTATCTTTATTTGAAAAGCAGGAATCTAAGCTAAGGAGCCGGCTTATTTTTGGACACAAACGCTTCCTGCTCCATCAGCTGAAGTTAAAAATGAATAAGTTATTTCACACTAATAAAAGCCAAATAAAAAAAAAAAATTCCCATAATTCCCCTGTTTAAATTCCTTAAAAAAGACTTACAAAATAGCTTTGGAGCCCAACACGTTAACTGCACGTCACTACACAGTATAAAGAGGTATCAAATATACAGACCCTGCAACCTGTGATGAATTCTTTATTTTGTTTGTCATTAATCATGTGGTTTTGTTTCTTGGATTATAAAATTATAAATTATACTTACCTGTCAACTGCCATCACTTCTGCACAGAGCGCTGGGGGCAGCACTAATAGCAGCACTAATAGGAGGTTTAGCGAAGCGGAACCCAGGGCCTGTGCTAAATGAAATTCTCCTTTAATGCAGGCCTCAGGATCTGAAACGCTAAGCCTCCTATTAGCGCGGCCCGGAACTCTGTGCAGAAGTGCCGGCAGTAAGTATTTTCACCCCTAAGGTAATTTGAAGGAAACCATAGGATGAGAGCTACTGAAATCCTATTGGCTTATTTGAACAGCCAGTAGGATTCCAGTAAAGTAATGTATTGTAGGTAAAAGTGCTGTTTAACTTAAGGCAATGCCCTACAAAAGGAACTTTTGTAGTTTATTGTTAGGTTAGGGGCTATTAGATTAGGTGTAAATTTTATTATTTTGGATAATTTCTTTTATTATTTTTTGTAATGTTAGTTTTTTATATTTTATTCGTAGTGTTAGTATTATTTAATATTGCAATGTTATTTATTTATTTTTTCGTAGTGTTAGGATTATTTAATATTGTAATGTTAGGTTTTTTTATTTTTTGTTTATTTTATTTATTTATTTATTTATTTAAAATAGTAATGTTAGTTTAATTTATAGTTTAAACTTACGGCTTGATTACGAGTTTTGCGTTTGAAGCTATGCGGTGCTAATGACAAGAAGTGAGCGTTGAGCAAAATTTTGCTCATTATCGCACTCCAGTACCAGCGCTGCTTAAGTCAGTGGTGAGCTGGTGTAACGTGCTCGTGCACGATTTCCCCATAGGAATCAACGGGGAAAGCCGGCTGAAAAAAAGTCTAACACCTGCAAAAAAGCAGCGTAAAACTCACTAACGCAGCCCCATTGATTCCTATGGGGAAATAAAAGTTATGTCTACACCTAACACCCTAACATAAACCCAGAGTCTAAACACCCCTAATCTTACACTTACTAACCCCTAATTTTTAGCTAGTATTTTATTTGGGGGGTTGGTTGTGTGGGTGGTGGGTTTTACTGTTGGGGGGGATGTTTTTATTTTGTTTTACAGGTAAAAGAGCTGATTACTTTGGGACAATGCCCCGCAAAATGCCCTTTTAAGGGCTTTTGGTTGTTTAGTTTAGGCTGGGGTTTTTTTTTATTTCGGATGTTTTTTTTTATTTTAGGGGGGCTTTTTTATTTTGTTAGGGCTATTAGATTAGGTGTAATTAGTTTAAATATCTTGTAATTTGTTTATTATTTTCTGCAATTTAGTGTTGTTGTTTTTTGTACTTTAGATAATTTAATTTAGGTTATTGTATTTAATTTAGTTAATTTATTTAATTATATTGTAGTGTTAGGTGTTATTGTAACTTAGGTTAAGTTTTATTTTACAAGTAAATTTGTATTTATTTTAGCTAGGTAGTTATTAAATAGTTAATAACTATTTAGTAACTATTCTACCTAGTTAAAATAAATACAAACTTGCCTGTAAAATAAAAATAAACCCTAAGCTAGCTACAATGTAACTATTAGTTATATTGTAGCTAGCTTAGGGTTTATTTTATAGGTAAGTATTTAGTTTTAAATAGGAATTATTTAGTTAATGATAGAAATATTTATTTAGATTTATTTAAATTATATTTAAGTTAGTGGGTGTTAGGGTTAGGGTTAGACTTAGGTTTAGGGGTTAACAACTTTAATATAGTGGCGGCAACGTTGGGGGCGGCAGATTAGGGGTTAATAAATGTAGGTAGGTGGCGGTGATGTTAGGGACGGCAGATTAGGGGTTAAAAATATTTAACTAATGTTTGCGAGTCGGGAGTGCTGCGGTTCAGGGGTTAATATGTTTATTATAGTGGTGGTGACGTTGGGGGAGGCAGATTAGGGGTTAAAAAGTGTAGGTAGATTGCGGGGACATTGGGGAAGGCAGATTAGGGGTTAATAAATATAATGTAGGTGGCGGCGATGTTGGGGGCAGAAGATTAGGGGTTTATAAATATAATGTAGCTGGCGGCGGTGTCCAGAGCGGCAGATTAGGGGTTAAAATTTTTATTTTAGTGTTTGTGATGTGGGAGGGCCTCGGTTTAGGGGTTAATAGGTAGTTTATGGGTGTTAGTGTACTTTTTAGCACATTAGTTATGAGTTTTATGTTACGGCGTTGTACCATAAAACTCTTAACTACTGACTTTTAAATGCTGTAGGACTCTTGACAGGAGAGGGTGTACCGCTTATTTTTTGGCCTCCCATGACAGACTCGTAATACCGGCGCTATGGAAGTCCCATAGAAAAAAAGACTTTACGAAATTTACGTAAGTCGTTTTGCGGTAAGACCAAAGAAGTGTGCGGTGACCCTAAACCTTCAAGACTCGTAATACCAGCGAGTGTAAAAAAGCAGCGTTAGGACCTCTTTTTTACCCTAACACACAACTCGGAATCTAGCCTTAAGTTTTTTTATTTCACAGGTAAATTTTTATTTATTTAAAGATAGTTATATTTTAAGTTTAATTTAAATTTAGGAGGTGTTAGGTTTAGGGGTTAATATTTATATTAGTGTGTTGCAATGTGGGGGGCTGGCGGTTTAGAAGTTAATATGTTTAGTTTAGTCTTTGCTATGTGGGGGGCTGGTCATTTTAGGGGTTAATAGATTTATTTTATTAGTACCTATATGGGGGGCCAGCGGTTTAGGGGTTTATCATTTTATTTGATGTTGGGGCAGCGGTTTAGGGGTTAATCATTTTATTTAGTGTCTGCAATGTTGGGGGGGAGGATTATGGGTGTTTAGACTAGGGGGTTTATGTTAGGGTGTTAGGTTTAAACGTAACTTTCTTTTCCCTATAGACATCAATAGGGTTGCGTTACGGTAATTTGCCATTCCGCGATCGCAGGTGTTAGTTTTTTCTAACATTTTCTCCCCATTGATGTCTATGAGGAAAGTGTGCACGAGCACGTAAACTCAGCCCTTGGCTTTTGTGCGGTATGGAGCTTAACGCACCATAACGCAAAGAACAAGGAGGTTTTTCAGTACCTTGCAATGGCAGCGCTATGGAGAGTGTGATACCGCTAATTTTTTGCGTTCTTTACACACCCGGTATAGCGCAAAACTCATAATCTAGGTGCAAGGGAGCAAGTTGACTTTTATTAAAACATTAGATTACAAGTGGAGCGCTAATTTACACCATGCCCATAAAAGGGCAAATTTGCCTCTTACAGGCACACAATAAATAGCCAGCCATTACAAGGTCAGACCTCTGGTTAAATTTAAAAATGTCCCCAAATTGCTCCCAATGTCTTTATTGCAATAAAATATATTAGCATTTTTTTTTTTCAAATAATAACTGCACACAGTAGCTTTTAAGGGTTAAAGAGAGCCTTTACATTTCGGTCTATGGGGACTTATATACAGTACATAGATGCATATATATATTTATGTGTTTATATGTGTATATACACATAAAAACACATAAATATATATGTACGTATATATTCATATACATATATTTTAAATCTGCTGCCCATCGCTGCGCTACTAACCCCCTTCGCTGCACTAGGTTCTCTGGTGTGTCTCACGGCATCAGAACGAGGCTCCCACTGGCGACTATTGAAACGTACTCTTGTGAGCGCAAAGCTTCCCTGCAATACGGATGCGAGGTCGCGTTCGCATTGCTCTTTACCTCTAATACCAACGCACAATTGCGTGCTCTGGTTTTACAAATGTAGCACAAATATTGGGCTCACGAAAAGACTGGGGGGCCTATCTATCAAGCTCCGAATGGAGCTTGAGGCCCCGTGTTTCTGGCGAGCCTGCAGGCTCACCAGAAACACCAGTTATGAAGCAGCGGTCTAAAGACCGCTACTCCATAACCCTTTCCGCCTGCTCTGATGAGGCGGACAGGAATTCAGCCCGATTGAGTATGATCGGGTTGATTGACAACCCCCTGCTGGCGGCCGATTGGCCGTGAGTCTGCAGGGGGCGGCATTGCACCAGCAGCTCTTGTGAGCTGCTGGTGCAATGCTGAATATGGAGAGCGTATTGTTCTCCGCATTCAGCGATGTCTGTCGGAATTGATCCGCACTGTCGGATCAGGTCCGACAGACATATGATAAATAGGCCTCTAGGTCTCCACTCGTAAACTGGCCATATAGTTATTTTTTGGCAGGAGCATATTTCTAGAATATACCTAGTTTTGTACTCAAGTCTCTATAGTTTATTCGATCTACTTTGCTGTGTGTATTTTAGCACTGACATAAACAAGATCCTGCACTGATCAAAAATGACTGTGTAGAATGTTGTCAGATATTTGAATAAAGGTCAATAGGAATTAGAGCTGCTAAAATCCTATTGGCTGTTCAAATCGGCCAACATGAATTAAGCAGTTCTAATACTACTGGCTGATTCATCATCCAATAGAATTAGAGCTGCTTAAATCCTATAGGCTGATTTGAACAGCCAATAGGATTTTAGCAGCTCTAATTCCTATTGGCTGATTCAAATTTTTCAGCCAATAGGAATTCAAGGGACTCCATCTTGGATCGCGTACCTTGCACTGAAGATTCAGTGTACGGCGGCGAATGCGTAAAGAGGATGCTCCGCGCCGGATGTCTTCAGGATGGACCTGCTACACGCCTCCAGGATCAAGATAGAAGATGCCGCCTCGATGAAGATTGAAGAGGCCGTCTGGATGAAGACTTCTCGCCGCTTGGATCAGGATGTCGCCGCCAGGATGAAGATTGAAGAGGCCGTCTGGATGAAGACTTCTCGTCGTCTGGATTAGGACTTCAACTCAGGGATGAAGATTGTTCAAGCGGGACTTCAAAAACTGTAAGTGGATCGTCAGGGGGTTAGTGTTAGGCTATTTTAAGGGTTTATTGGGTGGGTTTTATTTTTTAGTTTAGGATCTGGGCAGTAAAAGAGCTAAATGCCTTTTTAAGGGCAATGCCCATACAAATGCCCTTTTCAAGGCAATGGGTAGCTTAGGTTTTTATAGAATTAGGTTTTTTATTTTGGGGGGTTGGTTGGGTGGTGGGTTTTACTGTTGGGGGTGGTCTGTTTTTTTTACAGGTAAAAGAGCTGATATCTTTGGGACAATGCCCCACAAAAGGCCCTTTTAAGGGCCATTGGTAGTTTACTGTAGGCTAGTTTTTTTTTATTTTGGGTGGGCTTTTTTATTTTGATAGGACTGTTAGATTAGGTGTAATTCTTTTTTAATTTGGATAATTTTGTTTTTTATTTTGTGTAATGTATATTTTTAGGGGGTATTTGTATTTTTTGTAGCAAAAGAGCTGTTATCTTAGGGCAATGCCCTACAAAAGGCCATTTTAAGCCCCCCCAAAAGGGCCTTTTAAGGGCCCTTGGTAGTTTGGGGGGTGGGGGGTTGTATAGTGTTAGTGGGTGTTTGTATTTTTTTGGAGCAAAGGAGCTGTTTATCTCAGGGCAATACCCTACAAAAGGCCTTTTAAGGGACTCCCAAAAGACCCTTTTAAGGGCCCTTGGTAGTTTGGGGGTGGGGGTTTGTATAGTGTTAGGGGGTGTTTGTATTTTTTTGGAGCAAAAGAGCTGTTTATCTCAGGGCAATGCCCTACAAAAGGCCCTTTTAAGGGTCCCCCAAAAGGCCCTTTTAAGGGCCCTTGGTAGTTTGGGGGTGGGGGTTTGTATAGTGTTAGTGGGTGTTTGTATTTTTTTGGAGCAAAGGAGCTGTTTATCTCTGGGCAATGCCCTCCAAATGCCCTTTTAAGGGCCCCCCAAAAGACCCTTTTAAGGGCCCTTGGTAGTTTATTCTAGATAAGGCTTTTTTTATTTTGGGGCGTTTTTTTTTTAAAAAAAGTTTATTAGAATAGGAATAATCTTTATTTTTTTTTGATAATTTTGTTGTTTTTATTTTTAATGGTAGGTTTTTTTTAATTTTTGTAATATTTGGTTTTAGTGTAATGCAGGTTAGGTTTAATTCACAGGTAAGTTTGTATTTATTTTGACTAGGAAGTTATTAAATAGTTAATAACTATTTACTAACTAGTCTACCTAGTTAAAATAAATACAAACTTACCTGTGAAATAAAAATAAAATCTAAGCTAGTTATAATATAACTATCAGTTATATTGTAGCTAGTGTAGGTTTTATTTCACAGGGAAGTATTTAGTTTTAACTAGGTATTATTTAGTTATTAATTGTAAATTTAATTTAGATCTATTTTAATTATTTTAAAGTTAGGGGGGTTAGGGGTAGGGTTAAGGGTTAATAGTTTAATTTAGGTTGTTGCAATGTTTGGGGGCTGGCGATTTAGGGGTTAAACAGTTTATTTAGTTAATAATTGTAAGTTTAATTTACATCTAGTTTAATTATGTTAAAGTTAGGGAGTATTAGGATTAGGGTTACATTAGGGTTAGGGGTTAATAGTTTAATTTAGGTTGTTGCGATGTGGAAGGCCAGAGGTTTAGGGGTTAATAGCTTTATTTAGGTGGCGGCAATATCAGGAGCGGTGGAATAGGTGTTAATAACTTTAATATAGTTGGGGTGCAGCGGAATAGGGGTTAATAACTTTAGTATAGTGGCGGCGATATCAGGTGCGGCAGATTAGGGGTTAATAACTATAGGCAGGCGTGATGTCGGGGGAAGCATATTAGGGGTGTTTAGACGTGGGGTTTATGTTAGGGTGTTAGGTTTAAACTGTATTTTCTTTTTCCCCATAGACATGAATGGGGCTGCGTTACGGAGCTTTTGTTTCCGCGATCGCAGGTATTATTTTTTTTTGCTGGCTCTCCCCATTGATGTCTATGGGGAAAGCATGCACAAGCACGTCAAAACACTGCTGCTTTTGTGTGCGGTATAGAGCTCAAAATCTCCATATCGCACCCGCAAGCCGGGGTTTTGTAAATGGCAGCACTATAGGGGGTTAAATAACGCCACTTTACTTTCCCTATAGTGCTCAAAACTCATAATCTAGGTGACTGTAAGAAAAGCCGATTGTCATCAATAGTAACCTCACTAGTTGTTATTTGCTATTGGCTATTCACGCTTCTGCATGAACTGCCCTTGTTATGCAAAAGTTCAGTAAAATGTCCATGACAAACCTGTTTTGAATACGTTTTTTAAAGGTTTGTATTATTTCCTTATCCACTACACAAATTACAGATGGGAAAATAATAAATTCCAAACTCTGGTTTGATGCAGAAACCAGCAATGGGGAATAATTCATTCTAATGTCATACTGATGAATATTCATGTCATATTATGGTTTTCAGCAGAGCCCTTTCTCAGTCTAGGCCAGGGCGTTAGTATAGGGGTCTCAGAAGTCTCAATTGAGACTGTGCTCACACACCTGAGAGGCCCATCTAGCCCTGCAACGAGTAGTGGTGTTGTTACAGGTGGTCTGAGTTCCACCTACATCATGCCTTGGCCCCTCTGTGTGGCCTCCTCACAGTGCACATGAAGTACCATTACAAATGCGCTGGCAGGGTTTACAAGATGGCTGCCACAGAAAAACCTGCCAATATATTTTTATAGAAAAGCTGGGCAAGTGTATATTCTCTGGTGTGGACTAGCTAAGGGAGAAGGATGACTCCCAGTCACAGAGAAGCATCTGTTCTGGCTCCCATGTGGCAGCCTCTGTTGACTGCAAACAGCCAGAAAGGGCTCTATTGAAATGGGGCCTTAAAACAGCCTCTGCCCTGGTGCCCAGAAAAATCTAGTTAAGTCTCAAACCTAGTTTAAGTAGGCCTATGCCTAGAGCAGTAGAATTAGGGGGGCATTGAGGGTAGTTATATGGGATGATACCAGGGCCGGATTTACAGCCCAAGTGCCTGTAGGCACCAAAATCTAAAGCGTCCCCCCCCCCCGCGCGCGCTCCTGGTTCACATGTATGAACCTATAGAAACAGCCTAAAACTTTATAGAAACAGCCTAAAACTTTATAGAATTAGGATTTATTTTCTTTACAGTAGCTGTTAATTTTGCCACATAAAAAGCACATCAAGATCTATAACAAAACAACACAGACAGTATTTGCCCAGTATGACGGGATAACAGTATTTTTTTATATATAATTTAAACAAGAAAAGTGCAGGTTGTCTAGACTGGGTGGCCTATTTATCAAGCCGTTAAACGCAAATACGCTGGAATTCCGCAGCATAATTGTGGAGAGCCTGATTCCCCTTAGTTATCAAAGCCTACAGACCGGCTGTGATGTAACATACGATCTGCCGGACTCAGTCCAACACAGATCGATGCTTACATCACTACAGATGTTCTGAATGCAAATTCGGCACTATTTGACTACTTTTGCTAGTTAACAAAAATCTACCAGGTACGCTCGCCACTTTTCCGGCCCAGCGTACCTGGTTTTCAATCCGCCGCCCTGGAGGCAGCGGATGCTATAGGAATCAATGGGAGTCTGAAAGCAATGATAGCTTATGTTCTCTGCTGCCCGATATCCCATTGATTCCTATGGAAGAATAAAAGTTATGTTTACACCTAACACCCTAACATAAGTCCAGAGTCTAAACACCCCTAATCTGCCGCAACCTACATAATGTTATTAACCCCTAATCTGCCACCCAGACACCGCCGCCACCTACATTATACTTATTAACCCCTAATCTTCCGCCGCTCCCGGAGCCCACTGCAAATAAATAAACATATTAACCCCTAAACCCCTGGCCTCCCACATCACTAGCGCTTACTAAACCTATTAACCCCTAAACTGCCAGACCCCAACTCGCCATAAACTAAATTAAAATATTAACCCCTAAACCTAATAACCAGCTAACTTTATATGAAATATTAACTCTTCCCTATCTTATAATAAATTTAAACTTACCTTTAGATTTAAATTAAACTATATTAAACTAATACTTAACCTAGCCTATTATACTAAAATTAAATTAAACTATATTAATCTACTAATTAATCTACCCTAACTATTAGACTAAAATTGCATTAAACTATATTAAACTACTAATTAATCTACCCTAACTGTTAAACTAAATTACATTAAACTACATTAAATTAATAATTAACTTACCCTAACTGTTATACTAAAATTACATTAAACTACAAATTAAATTAACTATATTATCTATTTAAAAACCTAACCCTACTCAAATAATTTAAATCCAATCAGCCAATAGGATTGAGCTTGCATTCTATTGGCTGATTGGATCAGCCAATAGGATGAAAGCTCAATCCTATTGGCTGATTGGATCAGCCAATAGGATGAAAGCTCAATCCTATTGGCTGATTGCAACAGCCAATAGGATTTTTTCAACCTTAATTCCGATTGGCTAATAGAATTCTATCAGCCAATTGGAATCTAAGGGATGCCATCTTGGAAGACATCATTTAAAGGAACCTTCATTCGGGAAGAAGATGTCAAATGAAGAGGATGCTCCGCGTCGGATGTCTTGAAGATGGAGCCGCTCCGCGCCGGATGGATGAAGATAGAAGATGCCGTCTGGGTGAAGACTTCTGCGGGCTTGGATAAAGACTTTGTCCGCTTGGATGAAGACTTCTGCCGGCTTCTTGGAGGATGGATGTCGGATCTTCAAAACTGTAAGTGAATCTTCAGGGGTTAGTGTCAGGATTTTTTAAGGGTGTGTTGGGTGGGTTTTATTTTTAGATTAGGGGTTTGAGCTGAAATAGAGCTAAATGCCCTTTTAAGGGCAATGCCCATCCAAATGCCCTTTTCAGGGCAATGGGGAGCTTAGGTTTTTTTACTTAGCATTTTATTTGGGGGGTTGGTTGTGTGGGTGGTGGGTTTTACTGTTGGGGTGGTATTTGTATTTTTTATTTACAGGTAAAAGAGCTGATTTCTTTGGGGCAATGCCCCGCAAAAGACCGTTTTAACGGTTATTTGTAGTTTATTGTAGGCTAGGGAGTTTTTATTTTGGAGGGGCTCTTTTATTTTCATAGGGCCCTTAGATTAGGTGTTATTAGTTTAAATCTTTGATAATTTATTTTTTATTTTGTGTAACTTAGTGTTTATTTTTTTGTAACTTAGTGTTCGTTATTTTTTGTAACTTAGTTGTTAGTTTTTTGTAACTTAGTAATTTTTTAGTGTAGATTTAAATTATTTGAGTAGGGATAGGTTTATAAATAGATAATATACGCCTAGATTACGAGTTGTGCGTTAACAGGGGTGCGTTGCTAACTTGCAGTTTTTCTCACCGCTCACTTTCTTGCAGCACTGGTATTACAGGTTTTTATCAACTCGGCGTTAACAGGCAAGAAGTGAGCGTAGAGCAAAATTGCACTCCACACTGCACTCCAATACCAGCGCTGCTTAAGTCAGCGGTGAGCTGGTTGTACGTGCTCATGCACGATTTCCTCATAGACATCAGTGGGGAGAGCCGGCTGAGAAAAAGTCTAACACCTGGCAAAAATCAGCATAAAACTCAGTGACGCAGCCCCATTGATTCCTATGGGGAAACACATTTTATGTTTACACCTAACACCCTAACATGAACCCCCAGTCTAAACACCCGTAATTTTACACTTATTAACCCCTAATCTGCCGCCCCCGACATCGCCAACACCTACATTATACTGATTAACCCCTAATCTGCCGTCTTCAACATCGCCACCACTATAATAAAAATATTAACCCATAAACCGCCGTACTCCCACATTGCAAACACTATTTAAATATTATTAACCCCTAATCTGCCGCCCCTAACATCATCGCCACCTACCAAAATTTATTAACCCCTAATCTGCCGCCCCCAACATCTCCGCTACTATATTATATTTATTAACTCCTAAATCTAAGTCTAACCCTAACACTCCCTAATTTAAATATAATTAAAATAAATCTAAAGAAAAATTCCTATCATTAACTAAATAATTCCTATTTAAAACTAAATACTTACCTATAAAATAAACCCTACGCTAGCTACAATATAACTAATAGTTACATTGTAGCTAGCTTAGGGTTTATTTTTATTTCACAGGCAAGTTTGTATTTATTTTAACTAGGTAGAATAGTTAGTAAATAGTTATCACTAAATAACAGAAAATAAAAACAAATT
Source organism: Bombina bombina (assembly GCF_027579735.1). Lineage (NCBI taxonomy): Eukaryota > Metazoa > Chordata > Amphibia > Anura > Bombinatoridae > Bombina > Bombina bombina. The sequence continues at coordinate 238,630,088 of NC_069505.1, read as the reverse complement.
ACAAGATCTTTAAACTAATTACACCTAATCTAATAGCCCTATCAAAATAAAAAAAAGCCCACCCAAAATAAATAAACCCTAGTCTACAATAAACTACAAATAGCCCTTAAAATGGCCTTTTGCGGGACATTGCCCCAAAGAAATCAGCTCTTTTACCTGTAAAAAAAACAACAACCCCCCAACAGTAAAACTCACCACCCACACAACCAACCCCCCAAATAAAAGCCTAACTAAAAAAACCTAAGCTCCCCATTGCCCTGAAAAGGGCATTTGGATGGGCATTGCCCTTAAAAGGGCATTTAGCTCTATTGCAGCCCAAAGCCGTAACCTAAAAAATAAACCCACCCAATACACCCTTAAAAAATCCTAACACTTACCCCCGAAGATTCACTTACAGGGAGAAGTCTTCATCCAAAGCGGCAAGATGTCTTCAATGAAGCCGGCAGAAGTGCTCCTCCAGACGGTCAGAAGTCTTCATCCAGATGGCATCTTCTATCTTCATCCTTCCGACGTGGAGCGGCTCATTCTTCAAGACATCTGGCGCGGAGCATCCTCTTCTTTCGATGGCTAACGACGAATGAAGGTTCCTTTAAATTATGTCATCCAAGATGGTGTCCCTTAGATTCCGATTGGCTGATAGAATTCTATCAGCCAATCGGAATTAAGGTTTAAAAAATCCTATTGGCTGATGCAATAAACTAATAGGATTAAAGTTCAATCCTATTGGCTGATCCAATCAGCCAATAGGATTGAGCTCGTATTCTATTGGCTGTTCCAATCATCCAATAGAGTGCAAGCTCAATCTTATTGGCTGATTGCATCAGCCAATAGCATTTTTTAAACCTTAATTCCGATTGGCTGATAGAATTCAAAGGGACGCCATCTTGGATGGCGTCATTTAACCCCTTAATGACCACAGCACTTTTCCATTTTCTGTCCGTTTGGGACCAAGGCTATTTTTACATTTTTGCGGTGTTTGTGTTTAGCTGTAATTTCCCTCTTACTCATTTACTGTACCCACACATATTATATACCGTTTTTCTCGCCATTAAATTAAATTTCTAAAAATACCATTATTTTCATCATATCTTATAATTTACTATAAAAAAATTTATAAAATATGAGGAAAAAATGGAAAAAAACACACTTTTTTTAACTTTGACCCCCAAAATCTGTTACACATCTACAACCACCAAAAAAAAAACATGCTAAATAGTTTCTAAATTTTGTCCTGAGTTTAGAAATACCTAATATTTACATGTTCTTTGCTTTTTTTGAAAGCTATAGGGCAATAAATACAAGTAGCATTTTGCTATTTCCAAACTACTTTTTTTCAAAATTAGCGCTAGTTACATTGGAACACTAATATCTTTCAGGAATCCCTGAATATCAATTGACATGTATATATTTTTTTTTAGAAGACATCCCAAAGTATTGATCTAGGCCAATTTTGGTATATTTCATGCCACCATTTCACCGCCAAATGCGATCAAATACAAAAAATCGTTCACTTTTTCACAAATTTTTTCACAAACTTTCGGTTTCTCACTGAAATTATTTACAAACAGCTTGTGCAATTATGGCACAAATGGTTGTAAATGCTTCTCTGGGATCCCCTTTGTTCAGAAATAGCAGACATATAAGGCTTTGGCATTGCTTTTTGGTAATTAGAAGGCCGCTAAATGCCACTGCGCACCACACGTGTATTATGCCCAGCAGTGCAGGGGTTAATTAGGGAGCTTGTAGGGAGCTTGTATGGTTAATTTTAGCTTTAGTGTAGTGTAGTAGACCAGTGATTTTTAACCTTTTTTTTGCCGTGGCACACTTTTTTACATTAAAAAATCCTGTGGCACACCACCATCCCAATTTAAAAAAAAATCACACATTGTAGCCTAATACAGCATATATATATACACATACACACAAACACACACATACTGTATGTATTGTGCTGTTATGCCATGCTTCCTACAAACTACCAATGCACTGGGAGTAAAAAACAAGCAAAGTTTAAAAAATATGTCATATTGTTGTCAGTCTGCCGTGGCACACCTGAGGATCTCTCACGGCACACTAGTGTGCCACGGCACACTGGTTGAAAAACACTGTAGTAGACAACCCAAAGTATTGATCTAGGCCCATTTTGGTATATTTCATGCCACCATTTCACCGCCAAATGCGATCAAATAAAAAAAAAAACGTTAAATTTTTCACAATTTTAGGTTTCTCACTGAAATTATTTACAAACAGCTTGTGCAATTATGGCACAAATGGTTGTAAATGCTTCTCTGGGATCCCCTTTGTTCAGAAATAGCAGATATATATGACTTTGGCGTTGCTTTCTGGTAATTAGAAGGCCGCAAAATGCTGCTGCGCATCACACGTGTATTATGGCTAGCAGTGAAGGGGTTAATTAGGAAGTTTGTAGGGAGCTTGCAGGGTTAATTTTAGCTTTAGTGTAGAGATCAGCCTCCCACCTGACACATCAGACCCCCTGATCCCTCCCAAACAGCTCCCTTCCCTCCCCCACCCCACAATTGTCCCCGCCATCTTAAGTACTGGCAGAAAGTCTGCCAGTACTAAAATAAAAGCTTTTTGGGGGGTTTAGGTTTTTAAAAAAAAAATAAAAAAAATTCTTCTGCTGTGTAGGACCCCCCTTAGCCTCCAACCTCCCTGATCCCCCCCAAAACAGCTCTGTAACCTTCCCCATCTGCCTTATTGGGGGCCATCTTGGGTACTGGCAGCTGTCTGCCAGTACCCAGCTTGCACAAAAAAGGGCTTTTTTTTCTTATTTTTTTTTTTTCTGTAGTGTAGCTTCCCCAACCCCCCCCCCCCAAACCCCCACCACCTCATTGATCGTTTGTTTTTTTTTAACTTTTTAAACTGATTATAACTTCTTTATTTTACACCATTTTCTGTAGTGTAGCGGTTCCCACCCGCTCCCTCCCCGTGCACGCGTCCGCCCCCGCCCTCCCGTGCACACGCGCACGTCCTTGCGCGCCCCCGGGCATCCCCGCCCACGATCCCGCCCCCCTCCACATCTCCAGGGCCATCGATGGCTGCCACCCGCCTCCCGGTACTGCTCCCACCCACCAACGAAGGAAGCCACCGATCTCCGGTGCAGAGAGGGCCACAGAGTGGCTCTCTCTGCATCGGATGGCTTCAAAAGGTTATTGCAGGATGCCTCCATATCGAGGCATCACTGCAATAACCGGAAAGCAGCTGGAAGCAAACAGGATCGCTTCCAGCTGCTTTCCACACCGAGGACGTGCAGGGTACGTCCTCAGGCATTAACTGCCTTTTTTTTGAGGACGTACCCTGCACGTCCTCGGTCGTTAAGGGGTTAAAGGAACCTTCATTCGTCGTTAGCCATCGGAAGAAGAAGATGCTCGGCGTTGGATTTCTTGAAGATGGAGCCGCTCCGCAAGGATGAAGATAGAAGATGCTGTCTGGATGAAGACTTCTGCCCGTCTGGAGGACCACTTCTGCCCATCTGGAGGACCACTTCTGCTGGCTTCATTGAGGACATCTTGCCGTTTGGATGAAGACTTCTCCCGGTAAGTGAATCTCCGGGGGTTAGTGTTAGGATTTTTTAAGGGTGTATTGGGTGGGTTTATTTTTAGGTTAGGTCTTTGGGCTGCAATAGAGCTAAATGCCCTTTTAAGGGCAACATCCATCCAAATGCCCTTTTCAGGGCAATGGGGAACTTAGGTTTTTTTAGTTAGGCTTTTATTTAGGGGGTTGGTTGTGTGGGTGGTGGGTTTTACTGTTGGGGGAGTTGTTTGTATTTTTTTTACAGGTAAAAGAGCTGATTTCTTTGGGGCAATGTACAGCAAAAGGCCCTTTAAAGGGCTATTGGTAGTTTAGTTTAGGCTAGGCTTTTTTTGTTGGGGGGGGGGGGCTTTTTTATTTTGGTAGGGCTATTAGATTAGGTGTAATTAGTTTAAAGATCTTGTAATTTGTTTTTTATTTTCTGTAATTTAGTGTTAGTTTTTTTTGGTAATTTAGCTAATTTTATTTAATTTATTTAATTGTATTTAATGTAGGGAATTTATTTAATTGTAGTGTAGTGTTAGGTGTTATTGTAACTTAGGTTAGGTTTTATTTTACAGGTAAATTTGTATTTATTTTAGCTAGGTAGTTATTAAATAGTTAATAACTTTTTAGTAACTATTCTACCTAGTTAAAATAAATACAAACTTGCCTGTAAAATAAAAATAAACCCTAAGCTAGCTACAATGTAACTACTAGTTATATTGTAGCTAGCTTAGGGTTTATTTTATAGATAAGTATTTAGTTTTAAATAGGAATAATTTAGGTAATGATAGTAATTTGTATTTAGATTTATTTAAATTATATTTAAGTTAGGGGGTGTTAGGGTTAGGGTTAGACTTAGGTTTAAAGGGTTAATAAATTTAGAATAGTGGCAGCGACGTTGGGGACAGCATATTATGGGTTAATAAATGTAGGTATGTGGCAGCAGATTAGGGGTTAATAGGTATAATGTAGGGGGCGGCGATGTCCGGAGCGGAAGATTAGGTGTTAATAAGTATAATGTAGGTGGCGGTGATGTTGTGGGCAGCAGATTAGGAGTTAATAAATGTAGGTAGTTGGCGGCGATGTTAGGGACAGCAGATTAGGGGTTTATAATATTTAACTAATGTTTGCAAGGCTGGAGTGCGGCGGTTTAGGGGTTAATGTTTATTCTAGTGGTGGCGATGTCCGGAGCAGCAGAGAAGGGGTTAATAATGTTATTTTAGTGTTTGTGATGTGGGAGTGCCTCGGTTTAGGGGTTAATAGGTAGTTTATGGGTGTTAGTGTACTTTTTAGCACTTAAGTTATGAGTTTTATGCTACAGCTTTGTAGCGTAAAACTCATAACTACTGACTTTAAAATGCGTTAGGAATCTTGCCGGTAGAGGGTGTACCGCTCACTTTTTGGCCTCAGAGGAAAATCTCATAATACGGGCGCTATGGAAGTCCCATAGAAAAAAGGCTTTATGAAATTTACGTAAGTCGTTTTGCTGTAAGGCAAAAAAAGTGTGCAGTGCCCCTATACCTGCAAGACTGGTAATACCAGCGGGCATAAAAAAGAAGGGTTAGGACCTGTTAACGCTGCTTTTTTACCTTAACGCACAACTTGTAATTTAGCCAATAGTTAATTTAATTTGTAGTTTAATGTAATTTTAGTATAACAGTTAGGGTAAGTTAATTAATAGTTTAATATAGTTTAATGTAATTTAAAGTAATTTTAGTATAACAGTTAGGGTAGATTAATTATTAGTTTAATGTAATTTAATGTAATTTTAGTATAACAGTTAGGGTAGATTAATTATTAGTTTAATGTAATTTAATGTAATTTTAGTATAACAGTTACGGTAGATTAATTATTAGTTTAAAATAGCTTAATGTAATTTTAGTATAATAGTTAGGGTAGGTTAATTATTAGTTTAATATAGTTTAATTTAAATCTAAAGGTAAGTTTAAATTTATTATAACATAGGGATGAGGTAATATTTAATTTACAGTTAGCAGGTTGTTAGGTTTAGGGGTTAATAGGTTAATTTAGTTTATGGCGATGTGGGGGGCTGGCGGTTTAGGGGTTAATAACTTTATTTAGTTGCGGCGGGCTCCGTGAGCGGCGGGATAGGGGTTAATAACATGATGTAGGTGGCGGCGGTGTAGGGGGCGGCAGATTAGGGGTTAAGAACATAATGTAGGTGGCGGCGGGGTCCGGGAGCGGCGGGATGGGGTTAATAACATTATTAGAGTTGCGGTGGGCTCCAGGAGCGGTGGTTTAGGGGTTAATAACTTTATTTAGTTGCGGCGGGGTTGGGGAACGGCGGGATAGGGGTTAAACAGTTTAGTATAGTGGCAGTGTTTAGTGACCGTATACAAATAAAGCTGTTAAAAAGTCGAATAGCAGCAAGATCGATGACTGTTAGTTAACAACAGTCCGCTGCTCATCGCCCCGTACTAGGTGCGCGTTTTTTTGACAGCTTTTTTTTTAAATTTGGAGAACTTATTAAGGTCCGCGATGTTAGGTGATGTAAGGCGAGAGTATTGGTGCCGGCGAATTCAGCACAGTTGATGGCTTGATAAATAGGCCTCTGGGTCTTCATTTAGAAACTTTGCTGGCCAACCCTGTAAAGTTGTTCTTTTAAAGTGTGTTTATCCTGTGCAACAGCCCTGGCATTTTGCATTCTAGTAATAATATTCATACCTATGGTATTTTATATAAAAGACTGCCCTCTGACTGTACAATCTGTCAGTTTGTATTGTAGCAATAATATTCATACCTATGGTATTTTATATAAAACAGTGCCCTCTGACTGTACAATCTGTAATTTTGTATTGTAGCAATAATATTCATAACTATGGTATTTTATATAAAACGCTGCCCTCTGACTGTACAATCTGTAATTTTGTATTGTAGCAATAATATTCCTACCTATGGTATTTTATATAAAACACTGCCCTCTGACTGTACAATCTGCCATTTTGTATTGTAGCAATAATATTCATACCTATGGTGTTTTATATAAAACGCTGCCCTCTGACTGTACAATCTGTCATTTTGTATTGTAGCAATCATATTCATACCTATGGTATTTTATATAAAACACTGCTCTCTGACTGTACAATCTATCATTTTGTATTGTAGCAATAATATTCATACCTATGGTATTTTATATAAAACACTGCCCTCTGACTGTACAATGTCATTTTGTATTGTAGCAATAATATTCATACCTATGGTATTTTATATAAAACACTGCCCTCTGACTGTACAATCTGTCAGTTTGTATTGTAGCAATAATATTCATACCTATGGTATTTTATATAAAACACTGCCATCTGACTGTACAATCTATCATTTTGTATTGTAGCAATCATATTCATACCTATGGTATTTTATATAAAACACTGCTCTCTGACTGTACAATCTATCATTTTGTATTGTAGCAATAATATTCATACCTATGGTATTTTATATAAAACACTGCCCTCTGACTGTACAATGTCATTTTGTATTGTAGCAATAATATTCATACCTATGGTATTTTATATAAAACACTGCCCTCTGACTGTACAATCTGTCAGTTTGTATTGTAGCAATAATATTCATACCTATGGTATTTTATATAAAACACTGCCATCTGACTGTACAATCTATCATTTTGTATTGTAGCAATAATATTCATACCTATGGTATTTTATATAAAACACTGCCCTCTGACTGTACAATCTATCATTTTGTATTGAAGCAATAATATTCATACCTATGGTATTTTATATAAAACACTGCCCTCTGACTGTACAATCTATCATTTTGTATTGTAGCAATAATATTCATACCTATGGTATTTTATATAAAACACTGCCCTCTGACTGTACAATCTGTCATTTTGTATTGTAGCAATAATATTCATACCTATGGTATTTTATATAAAACACTGCCCTCTGACTGTACAATCTGTCATTTTGTATTGTAGCAATAATATTCATACCTATGGTATTTTATATAAAAGTCTGCCCTCTGACTGTACAATCTGTCATTTTCATTTTGATAGCCGCTGCAGCTGATACATGCCCACCGTGCACTCATAGCACTCTGTAATAGTGCACAAATAGTTACTCACTGTCACTCCCAATAAAAGAGACAACTCTCAGGCCACTCTGGCTGCTCTGTCGGCATTCACTGGAGAAATGGCCCCGACCTGCGAGCGTGGTGGCCATATTTATTTAGTGCAAAGTTATTATCTACTATGGTGAGTGAGGGCAGAGCCGCAGAGGTGTGCAGACAAGGCATATGGAGGAGAGAGACAAGCACCCCTGTATGGAAGGCGTCTGTAGGCACATGCTTACTCTGCCTTATGGTAAATCCAGCCCTGGATGATACATTCCATTCCTATGCTCTCCAAACATGTTTTAGTAATTTTATTACAAATCAGTGATTCCCGACTGTCCAATGGGGGCACATTCTTTGGTTGTGAGTGATTTATGGGCTCAGGGTGATGGAGAGGGAGGGACAGAAGGCCTAGAACAGCACAAAACTAAATCCACCACTGGTTATCAAGTATACTTTATATGTCATAGAAATCACTCATTTTATACTGTGCTGAAATTACTCAACTTACTATGGAGACACTTAAAAATGTATTGCTGGCATTAGTTCAAGGATGAAAGAATCAGAACATACTGTACTGTCACAGTGAATATGATTGAGGACAAGAGGGAAAAAAACAATATTAAACAGATTGGCAGGTTTTGCTCAGTCTCAGTAAACTTTACAGATGTAATGTAACTGCTTATCTATCTTTGGTACCTACAATATATGGCAACAAATTAACAAGATATATTAATAATGAGAAGCCTATGTAAAATATTATGGCCTAGATTATGAGTGTAGCGCAAAACAGCGCTGGTATTACAAGTTAAGCGCAATGCGAAAGCAACCTTGTGTTTATAATGCCTGGAAGCATTGTGCTCACGAGAGGGCACTTCCATAGGCTCCAATGGGAGCCTCTTTCTGATGCTGTCAGACACAGCAAGGAACCTAGCACAGCGCAGGGAGTAAGTCACACAGTGTTGGGCAGCACATTTAAAATATATATGTATATGAACATATACCTATATATTTATGTGTTTATATGTGTTTATATGGATATAAGCAAATGCATACATATATACCGTTTAAAACACAGTCCCCATAGACCGCTATGTAAAGGCATTTTTCAGTGCCATTTTTTTCTAACACCCCACATCCCCTCACTTTAACCCCTTATAACTGCTTTGTGCAGTTATTATTTTTTTTAAAAAGATGGTCATATATATATATATATATATATATATATATATATATATATATATATATATATATATATAGATATAGATAGATAGATACTCACTGGTAGGGATGGGCGAATGTGTAAATTTCCAAATTCGAATGTTAGAACGAATGTTATTACCGAAATTCGAATTATAAATCCAAATGTTAATAAGAAAGAATATTCTTAAAAATTCTATAATCGAATGCTATTTACAGTTTTCGAATGTCACTTTCGAATTTGAATGTTTATAATTATATCGAATGTCCACATTCGAAATTTCAAATTTAACATTCTGTTTAACAAATACTATTCAGAAGTTCAATAGTTCATGTGGTAGGGAGGGAATCTAGTAAATTGATACATAATAGATATAAATATATAATTTTGAATGTTTCTATATAGTATATTGCATAATTTGAATATTACATTTAAAGAAAGCATTAGAAATATTATTACAAATATAAATTCGATTTTTTGGAAACAAATATTTTTTAATGTAATCGTAAAATTCAAAACCGAATATTCGTAAATCGAATGTTAGAATGTTATGTAAACATTAAAAATTTGATTCGAACGAATTAATGTGTTAAAATTCGTTTCATTTTTTGCATGTTGCGAAACATTCGCCCATCCCTACTCCCTGGTCCATTTTTTAGGCACACCTTGCTAGTACCGGGTTGGACCCCTTTTGCCTTCATAACTGCTTTAATTCTTCATGGCATAGATTCAACAAGGTGTTGGAAACATTCCTCAGAGATTTTAGTCCATATTGACATGAAAGCATCACGCAGTTGCTGCAGATTTGTTGGCTGCACATCCATGATACGAATCTCCCATTCCACCACATCCCAAAGGTGCTCTATTGGATTGAGTAAGACAATGGTAATTGACTGCCCTGGATAAAAGTAACCAAGCTCACTATAAAGGGACTTCCTAACAAAAAGCCCCAAATATAAAGTGGATATAAGAGACAAAATAAGAGCGCCAATAGGCTAAAGGTTACTGGTCAAGGGGTGAGCTAATGATATGGAATATGTTAAGGCAATAAAAACTTAAAATGAGTAGTGAGACCAAATATAAAATATAATTTGAAAAATAATGTTAAAAATATAACATCAAGATATGGTAAATTTAAAAACAAACGGCTAGATTATTAGTTTTTGTCGGTAAGGCTTGCGGGGCTAACGAGCAGTTTCAGCTCACTGCTCACCTACAGACAGCGCTGGTATTACAGGTGTTTACAAACTCAGCATTAGCCCCAGAAAAGTGAGCGAAGAGCAAAATTTAGCTCCACATCTCACCTCGATACCAGCTCTGCTTACGGCTAAACGTGCTTGTGTACAATTTCCCTATAGGAATCAATGGGGCAGATTCAGCTGAAAAAAAACCCTAACACCTGCAAAAAAGCCGCGGTCAGCTCCTAATGCAGCCCCATTGATTCCTATGGGGAAATCCATTTTATGTCTACACCTAAAACCCTAACATGAACCCCGAGTCTAAACACCCCTAATCTTACACTTATTAACCCTTAATCTGCTGACCCCGACATCGCCGACACCTGCTTTATATTATTAACCCCTAATCTGCCGCTCCGGACACCGCCGCCACCTACATTATACTTATGAACCCCTAATCTGCTGCTCCCAACATCGCCGAACCCTACATTTTATTTATTAACCCCTACTCTTCCACACCCAATCTACACTTATTAACCCCTAATCTGCCGGCGCTAACGTCGCCGCCACTATAATAAATATATTAACCCCTAAACCTAAGTCTAACCCTAACACCCCCTAACTTAAATATAATTTAAATATATCTAAATAAATATTCCTATCATTACCTACATTATTCCTATTTAAAACTAAATACCTACCTATGAAATAAACCCTAAACTAGCTACAATATAATTAATAGTTACATTGTAGCTAGCTTGGGGTTTATTTTTATTTTACAGGCAACTTTGTATTTATTTTAACTTGGTACAATAGTTATTAAATAGTTATTAACTATTTAATAGCTACCTAGCTAAAATAAATACAAATTTACCTGTAAAATAAAAATAAACCTAAATTACAATTACACTTAACACTACACTATAATTAAATTAATTCCCTAAACTAACTACAATTAAATACAATTGCATACAATTATCTAAATTACGGGGGAAAAAACACACTAAATTACAGAAATAATAAAATAATTAAAAAAAATTTAAACTAATTACACATAATCTAATCCCCCTAATAAAATAAAAAGCCCCCCAAAATAAAAAAAAAGCCCTACCCTACACTAAATTACAAATAGAACTTAAAAGGGCTTTTTGCGGGGCATTTCCCCAAAGTAATCAGCTCTTTTACCTGTAAAAAAAAATACAATACCCCCCCAACATTAAAACCCACCACCCACACAACCAACCCTACTCTAAAACCCACCACCCACACACCCAATGCTACTCTAAAATGCATCCAATCCCCCCTTAAAAAACCTAATGTGAGGAATACCCCCGGCTACCCTGACTGGGTAGCTCGGCCAAAAGGGGTCCTGCTTCCTCCCTGCTGACTGCAGCTATGTAGCTGGCAAGTGACCACAGCCTGTAGCCACCCCTAATGCCTGACAGCACCAGTACTCAGGGTCCCACCCTGTGGCAGACTCCAGCTACCCAGACTAGGAAGCTCTTCTAGCGTGTCCTTCCTCTGCCTGAAACAGGCTGCTATGTAGCTCAGGAAAGTGATTTTAGCTGGAGCCCACCCCAAATAGCTACACAGACTAGCATTCAAGTTAAACAGGAACTGATTTTATTGTAAAACATACACTCCTTTTATACACACAGCTCATCTTGATAACACAAAGGACAATCCCACAATTTTCCCACCATTCCCGCCACTCCAGAATGACCGGCGCCTCCATAGGAGCCACAGTCCCACATAATCTCAATACAAAGGGGTGGCGGTTTTGGGGTGATCCCGGTGGAGCGGTGGCACTTCCAGGGTGTCATTTTAAAAGCTCTTTTTCCCCAGATTTTACAGTCCAAAAGTCAGCATGATTAGTTACTGGGGACCGGAGTTACAGTCCATTGAAGTTATGGGGTTAGGGTTGTCCAAAACCCCCGGTTCCCAAAGGAGCTCCCCTCCGGTAATTTGCCCACCTCTTGTCCTCCGTAGGGGCTACTAATCCCCAAAAGAGCGGAGCTCTGGGGCACATGGTTGCTGGAGCGACCTGGGTTAAAGTTAGCAGGTGTTCTGCTGTCCTGTGGCCAACCGGGAGTTCCAGGAGCCTGGCCAGCCTGAGAGGGGTTAGGCGGGTGTCCATTGTGAGGCGGCCGACTGGGAGTTCCAGGAGCTGGCCAGCCTAGGAGGGGTTTCCTGGTCATAAACCAACTCTTCTCTGAACACAAAAACAAGCCAAAACAAAGTAAACAAACAGCTTCCAGAGATGATGGTTGCTCTGAGGCGCCCAAAACCACTGAGAAACAACAGGGGTGAGGTTGTAGGGGGGTGGGGGATAGCCTTAGCTGTCTGGTATCTGTGACACCTAACACTAACCCCTTGAAGATTACCCTTCCTTGAGACGACTTCACCCAACCGGGCAGAAGTGGTCCTCCAGACGGCCAGAAGTCTTCATCCTATCCGGGCAGAAGAGGTTCATCCAGACTGCATCTTCTATCTTCATCCATCTGGAGCGGTGCGGGTCCATCTTCAAGACATCCGACGTGGAGCATCCTCTTCCTCCCGATGACTTACACAAAATGACGGTACCTTTAAGTGACGTCATCCAAGATGGCGTCCCTTCAATTCGGATTGGCTGATAGAATTCTATCAGCAAATCGGAATTAAGGTAGAAAAAATCCTATTGGCTGATCCAATAAGCCAAAAGGATTGAGTTTGCATTCTGTTGGCTGTTCCAATCAGCCAATAGAATGCAAGCTCAATCCTATTGGCTGATTGGATCAGCCAATAGGATTGAAATTCAATCCTATTGGCTGATTGCATCAGCCAATAGGATTTTTTCTACCTTAATTCCGATTGGCTGATAGAATTCTATCAGCCAATCGGTTTTGAAGGGACGCCATCTTGGATGACATCACTTAAAGGTACCGTCATTTAGTTTTAGTCATCAGAAGGAAGAGGATGCTCCGCGTCTTGAAGATGGACCCGCTCCGCTCTGGATGGATGAAGATAGAAGATGCCGTCTGGATGAAGACTTCTGGCTGTCTGGAGGACCTTTTCTGTCCGTATATATATATATATTTATATATATATATATATATATATATAATGCAATAGAGAGCACTCACACTTTCAAAATCCATATATGCCAGGGTGCCAGCGGATAAGTACAAGAGATAAGGAAGGCACTCACCGGTCTTTAAATCAAAAAGTAATTTTAATTAAGCGTGACGTTTCGGGGACACACTCCCCTTCCTCAGAAGGAAGGGGAGTGTGTCCCCTAAATGTCACGCTTAATTAAAATTACTTTTTGATTTAAAGACCAGTGAGTGCCTTCCTTATCTCTTATATATATATATATATATATATATATATATATATATATATATATATATATATATATATTTCTTTCATGTAATTAGCAAGAGTCCATGAGCTAGTGACGTATGGGATATACATTCCTACCAGGAGGGGCAAAGTTTCCCAAACCTCAAAATGCCTATAAATACACCCCTCACCACACCCACAAATCAGTTTTACAAACTTTGCCTCCTATGGAGGTGGTGAAGTAAGTTTGTGCAAGATTCTACGTTGATATGCGCTCCGCAACAGGTTGGAGCCCGGTTTTCCTCTCAGCGTGCAGTGAATGTCAGAGGGATGTGAGGAGAGTATTGCCTATTTGAATGCAATGATCTCTTTCTACGGGGTCTATTTCATAGGTTCTCTGTTATCGGTCATAGAGATTCATCTCTTACCTCCCTTTTCAGATCGACGATATACTCTTATATATATACCATTACTTCTGCTGATTTTCGTTTCAGTACTGGTTTGGCTTTCTACAACATGTAGACGAGTGTCCTGGGGTAAGTAAGTCTTATTTTCTGTGACACTGTAAGCTATGGTTGGGCGCTTTTTTTTATAAAGTTCTAAATATATGTATTCAAACATTTATTTGCCTTGACTCAGGATGTTCAACATTCCTTATTTTCAGACAGTCAGTTTCATATTTGGGATGATGCATTTGAATCAATCATTTTTTCTTACCTTAAAATTTGACTTTTTCCCTGTGGGCTGTTAGGCTCGCGGGGGCTGAAAATGCTTCATTTTATTGCGTCATTCTTGGCGCAGACTTTTTTGGCGCAAAAAATCTTTTCTGTTTCCGGTGTCATACGTGTCGCCGGAAGTTGCGTCATTTTTTACGTTCTTTTGCGCCAAAAATGTCGGCGTTCCGGATGTGGCGTCATTTTGGCGCCAAAAGCATTTAGGCGCCAAATAATGTGGGTGTCTTATTTGGCGCTAAAAAAATATGGGCGTCGCTTTTGTCTCCACATTATTTAAGTCTCATTTTTCATTGCTTCTGGTTGCTAGAAGCTTGTTCTTTGGCATTTTTTCCCATTCCTGAAACTGTCATTTAAGGAATTTGATCAATTTTGCTTTATATGTTGTTTTTTCTCTTACATATTGCAAGATGTCTCATGTTGCATCTGAGCCAGAAGATACTTCAGGAAAATCGCTGCCTGGTGCTGGAACTACCAAAACTAAGTGTATCTGCTGTAAACTTTTGGTAGCTGTTCCTCCAGCTGTTGTTTGTATTAAATGTCATGACAAACTTGTTAATGCAGAAAATATTTCCTTTAGTAAAATACCATTACCTGTTGCAGTTCCATCAACATCTAATGTTCAGAGTGTTCCTGATAACATAAGAGATTTTGTTTCTGAATCTATTAAGAAGGCTATGTCTGTTATTCCTCCTTCTAGTAAACATAAAAAGTCTTTTAAAACTTCTCTTTATCCAGATGAATTTTTAAATGAACATCATCATTATGATTCTAATGATTCTTCTGGTTCAGAGGATTCTGTTTCAGAGGTTGATGCTGATAAATCTTCATATTTATTTAAAATGGAATTTATTCGTTCTTTACTTAAAGAAGTCCTAATTGCATTAGAAATTGAGGATTCTGGTCCTCTTGATACTAAATCTAAACGTTTAGATAAGGTCTTTAAATCTCCTGTAGTTATTCCAGAAGTTTTTCCTGTTCCTGGTGCTATTTCTGAAGTAATTTCCAGGGAATGGAATAAATTGGGTAATTCATTTACTCCTTCTAAACGTTTTAAGCAATTATATCCTGTGCCGTCTGACAGATTAGAGTTTTGGGACAAAATCCCTAAAGTTGATGGGGCTATCTCTACCCTTGCTAAACGTACTACTATTCCTACGGCAGATGGTACTTCCTTTAAGGATCCTTTAGATAGGAAAATTGAATCCTTTCTAAGAAAAGCTTATTTGTGTTCAGGTAATCTTCTTAGACCTGCTATATCTTTGGCGGATGTTGCTGCAGATTCAACTTTTTGGTTGGAAACTTTAGCGCAACAAGTAACAGATCATGATTCTCATAACATTATTATTTTTCTTCAACATGCTAATAATTTTATCTGTGATGCCATTTTTGATATTATCAGAGTTGATGTCAGGTTTATGTCTCTAGCTATTTTAGCTAGAAGAGCTATATGGCTTAAAACTTGGAATGCTGATATGTCTTCTAAATTGACTCTACTTTCCCTTTCTTTCCAGGGTAATAAATTATTTGGTTCTCAGTTGGATTCTATTATCTCAACTGTTAGTGGTGGGAAAGGAACTTTTTTACCACAGGATAAAAAATCTAAGGGTAAAAACAGGGCTAATAATCGTTTTCGTTCCTTTCGTTTCAACAAAGAACAAAAGCCTGATCCTTCATCCTCAGGAGCAGTTTCAGTTTGGAAACCATCTCCAGTCTGGAATAAATCCAGGCCTTCTAGAAAAGCAAAGCCAGCTTCTAAGTCCACATGAAGGTGCGGCCCTCATTCCAGCTAAGCTGGTAGGGGGCAGATTACGTTTTTTCAAAGAAATTTGGATCAATTCTGTTCACAATCTTTGGATTCAGAACATCATTATTTCAGAAGGGTACAGAATTGGTTTCAAGATAAGACCTCCTGCAAAGAGATTCTTTCTTTCCCGTGTCCCAGTAAACCCAGCGATAGCTCAAGCATTTCTGAAATGTGTTTCAGATCTAGAGTTGGCTGGAGTAATTATGCCAGTTCCAGTTCTGGAACAGGGGCTGGGGTTTTATTCGAATCTCTTCATTGTACCAAAGAAGGAGAATTCCTTCAGACCAGTTCTGGATCTAAAAATATTGAATCGTTATGTAAGGATACCAACATTCAAAATGGTAACTGTAAGGACTATCCTGCCTTTTGTTCAACAAGGGCATTATATGTCTACAATAGATTTACAGGATGCATATCTGCATATTCCGATTCATCCAGCGCACTATCAGTTTCTGAGATTCTCTTTCCTAGACAAGCATTACCAGTTTGTGGCTCTGCCGTTTGGCCTAGCAACAGCTCCAAGAATTTTTACAAAAGTTCTCGGTGCCCTTCTATCTGTAATCAGAGAACAGGGTATTGTGGTATTTCCTTATTTGGACGATATCTTGGTACTTGCTCAGTCTTCACATTTAGCAGAATCTCATACGAATCGACTTTTGTTGTTTCTTCAAAATCATGGTTGGAGGATCAATTCACTAAAAAGTTAATTGATTCCTCAGACAAGGGTAACCTTTTTGGGTTTCCAGAGAGATTCAGTGTCCATGACTCTGTCTTTGACAGACAAGAGACGTCTAAAATTGATTTCAGCTTGTCGAAACCTTCAGTCACAAACATTCCCTTCGGTAGCCTTATGCATGGAAATTCTAGGTCTTATGACTGCTGCATCGGACGCGATCCCCTTTGCTCGTTTTCACATGCGACCTCTTCAGCTCTGTATGCTGAACCAATGGTGCAGGGATTACACAAAGATATCTCAATTAATATCTTTAAAACCGATTGTACGACACTCTCTGACGTGGTGGACAGATCACCATCGTTTAGTTCAGGGGGCTTCTTTTGTTCTTCCGACCTGGACTGTAATTTCAACAGATGCAAGTCTTACAGGTTGGGGAGCTGTGTGGGGGTCTCTGACAGCACAAGGGGTTTGGGAATCTCAGGAGGTGAGATTATCGATCAATATTTTGGAACTCCGTGCAATTTTCAGAGCTCTTCAGTCTTGGCCTCTTCTGAAGAGAGAATCGTTCATTTGTTTTCAGACAGACAATGTCATAACTGTGGCATACATCAATCATCAAGGAGGGACTCACAGTCCTCTGGCTATGAAAGAAGTATCTCGAATTCTGGTTTGGGCGGAATCCAGCTCCTGTCTAATCTCTGCGGTTCATATTCCAGGAATAGACAATTGGGAAGCGGATTATCTCAGTCGCCAAACGTTGCATCCGGGCGAATGGTCTCTTCACCCAGAGGTATTTCTTCAGATTGTTCAAATGTGGGAACTTCCAGAAATAGATCTGATGACTTCTCATCTAAACAAGAAACTTCCCAGGTATCTGTCCAGATCCCGGGATCCTCAGGCGGAGGCAGTGGATGCATTATCACTTCCTTGGAAGTATCATCCTGCCTATATCTTTCCGCCTCTAGTTCTTCTTCCAAGAGTAATCTCCAAGATTCTGAAGGAATGCTCGTTTGTTCTGCTGGTAGCTCCAGCATGGCCTCACAGGTTTTGGTATGCGGATCTTGTCCGGATGGCCTCTTGCCAACCGTGGACTCTTCAGTTAAGACCAGACCTTCTGTCGCAAGGTCCTTTTTTCCATCAGGATCTCAAATCCTTAAATTTAAAGGTATGGAGATTGAACGCTTGATTCTTGGTCAAAGAGGTTTCTCTGACTCTGTGATTAATACTATGTTACAGGCTCGTAAATCTGTATCTAGAGAGATATATTATAGAGTCTGGAAGACTTATATTTCTTGGTGTCTTTCTCATCATTTTTCCTGGCATTCTTTTAGAATTCCGAGAATTTTACAGTTTCTTCAGGATGGTTTAGATAAAGGTTTGTCCGCAAGTTCCTTGAAAGGTCAAATCTCTGCTCTTTCTGTTCTTTTTAACAGAAAGATTGCTAATCTTCCTGATATTCATTGTTTTGTACAAGCCTTGGTTCGTATAAAACCTGTCATTAAGTCAATTTCTCCTCCTTGGAGTTTGAATTTGGTTCTGGGGGCTCTTCAAGCTCCTCCGTTTGAACCTATGCATTCATTGGACATTAAATTACTTTCTTGGAAAGTTTTGTTCCTTTTGGCCATCTCTTCTGCCAGAAGAGTTTCCGAATTATCTGCTCTTTCTTGTGATTCTCCTTTTCTGATTTTTCATCAGGATAAGGCAGTGTTGCGAACTTCTTTTGAATTTTTACCTAAGGTTGTGAATTCCAACAACATTAGTAGAGAAATTGTGGTTCCTTCATTATGCCCTAATCCTAAGAATTCTAAGGAGAAATCATTGCATTCTTTGGATGTTGTTAGAGCTTTGAAATATTATGTTGAAGCTACTAAGACTTTCCGAAAGACTTCTAGTCTATTTGTCATCTTTTCCGGTTCTAGAAAAGGCCAGAAAGCTTCTGCCATTTCTTTGGCATCTTGGTTGAAATCTTTAATTCATCATGCCTATGTTGAGTCGGGTAAAACTCCGCCTCAGAGGATTACAGCTCATTCTACTAGGTCAGTTTCTACTTCCTGGGCGTTTAGGAATGAAGCTTCGGTTGATCAGATTTGCAAAGCAGCAACTTGGTCTTCTTTGCATACTTTTACTAAATTCTACCATTTTGATGTGTTTTCTTCTTCTGAAGCAGTTTTTGGTAGAAAAGTACTTCAGGCAGCTGTTTCAGTTTGAATCTTCTGCTTATGTGTTCATTTAAACTTTATTTTGGGTGTGGATTATTTTCAGCAGGAATTGGCTGTCTTTATTTTATCCCTCCCTCTCTAGTGACTCTTGTGTGGAAAGATCCACATCTTGGGTAGTCATTATCCCATACGTCACTAGCTCATGGACTCTTGCTAATTACATGAAAGAAAACATAATTTATGTAAGAACTTACCTGATAAATTCATTTCTTTCATATTAGCAAGAGTCCATGAGGCCCACCCCTTTTTTGTGGTGGTTATGATTTTTTTGTATAAAGCACAATTATTCCAATTCCTTATTTTTTATGCTTTCGCACTTTTTTCTTATCACCCCACTTCTTGGCTGTTCGTTAAACTGATTTGTGGGTGTGGTGAGGGGTGTATTTATAGGCATTTTGAGGTTTGGGAAACTTTGCCCCTCCTGGTAGGAATGTATATCCCATACGTCACTAGCTCATGGACTCTTGCTAATATGAAAGAAATGAATTTATCAGGTAAGTTCTTACATAAATTATGTATATATATTTATATTATTAACTAGGAATTATGTTATAACATTGTTACTAACTGCATAGGAAGATGGGCAGTCTGTTTACATGTTTAAAATCTTTAAGATGGTATAGTCCACCTTATGGAGACTTCCTGTGTGGATCACCTGAGCACATACAGGTGCTATAAAAGAGGTGGTTCTGGGAGATTAATTATGCCCTGATGAAGCCCCTGACACACACGTCTATGGTGGGGGTGAAACGTACGTGACGTTGGCACTCAGTGTGTTTTACCATTTGGAACAATGTGACTTTTGGATACTATGCTATGAAGCTAACCCTTTTTGCAAGATAAACCGATTATCTGCTACAGTGGGGCAAAAAAGTATTTAGTCAGCCACCAATTGTGCAAGTTCTCCCACTTAAGAAGATGAGAGAGGCCTTTAATTTTCGTCATAGGTATACCTCAACTATGAGAGACAAAATGTGGAAACAAATCCAGACAATCACATTGTCTGATTTGGAAAGAATTTATTTGCAAATTATGGTGGAAAATAAGTATTTGGTCAATATCAAAAGTTCATCTCAATACTTTGTTATATATCCTTTGTTGGCAATGACAGAGGTCAAATGTTTTCTGTAAGTCTTCACAAGGTTGTCACACACTGTTGCTGGTATGTTGGCCCATTCCTGCATGCAGATCTCCTCTAGAGCAGTGATGTTTTGGGGCTGTCGCTGGGCAACACAGACTTTCAACTCCCTCCAAAGGTTTTCTATGGGGTTGAGATCTGGAGACTGGCTAGACCACTCCAGGACCTTGAAATGCTTCTTACGAAGCCACTCCTTCATTGCCCGGGCGGTGTGTTTGGGATCATTGTCATGCTGAAAGACCCAGCCATGTTTCATCTTCAATGCCCTTGCTGATGGAAGGAGGTTTGCACTCAAAATCTCACGATACATGGACCCATTCATTTTTTCATGTACACGGATCAGTCGTCCTGTTCCCTTTGCAGAGAAACAGCCCCAAAGCATGATGTTGCCACCCCCATGCTTCACAGTAGGTATGGTGTTCTTTGGTTGCAACTCAGCATTCTCTCTCCTCCAAACACGACAAGTTGTGTTTCTACCAAACATTTCTACTTTGGTTTCATCTGACCATATGACATTCTCCCAATCCGCTTCTGGATCATCCAAATGCTCTCTAGCATACTTCAGATGGGCTTAAGCAGGGGGACACGTCTGGCACTGCAGGATCTGAGTCCCTGGCGGCATAGTGTGTTACTGATGGTAGCCTTTGTAACGTTGATTCCAGCTCTCTGCAGGTCATTCACTAGGTCCCCCCGTGTGGTTCTGGGATGTTTGCTCACTGTTCTTGTGATCATTTTGACCCCATGGTGCAGTTCTACTATTTTGTTTCTGGTGTCCTTCGACAGCTCTTTGGTCTTCACCATAGTGGAGTTTGGAGTGTGACTGTTTGAGGTTGTGGACAGGTGTCTTTTATACTGATAACAAGTTCAAACAGGTGCCATTAATACAGGTAATGAGTGGAGGACAGAGGAGCCTCTTAAAGAAGAAGATACAGGTCTGTGAGAGACAGAAATCTTGCTTGTTTGTAGGTGACCAAATACTTATTTTCCACCATAATATGCAAATAAATTCTTTCCAAAGCAGACAATGTGATTGTCTGTCTTTGTTTCCACATTTTGTCTCTCATAGTTGAGGTATACCTATGATGAAAATTACAGGCCTCTCTCATCTTCTTAAGTGGGAGAACTTGCACAATTGGTGGCTGACTAAATACTTTTTTGCCCCACTGTATATGTGGATCTTTCAGCAAACAAACAACCAGTAGGAGGCATTTCCGGACATCCGTGGTACACCCTGAATGAGGGGTTTGGATCGGACATACCCTAGCTGGTGTGTGTGCACAGAACTGTGTTTTATGGGACTTTGCTGTATTGGCATTTTCACACTGGAAGTTAACCACAAAGGGCTAGATTTATCAACGCTGAGGCGTACAGGGGCATGTATACGCGCCCCTGTACGTCTCAGCTCGCCTATGGCGGGGCAAAATTACCCCCAGGTAATTAACATTGCACACGAGCGCAAATTTGCGCTCGCGTGCAATCCTGCCCCCTGCCCGTGCACAGCCAATCACACGCGGGCAGGAGCTGTCAATCTCATCGGTCAGACTCGACCGAGGAGATTGAATTTCGCCACAATAGAGGTGGCGTAGATGTTAGGGAAGCAGCGGTCTGGTGACCGCTGCTTGATAAATCCCGGCGAGCAAGTTCTTGAGAGAACTTGCTGGCGTAGGGGCTTAATAAATCTAGCCTATAGAAGCTGCTATACAAGCCCTATACATGACAGGCATGACAGCCCATGAGACAAAGATTTTCTGGAATCTAAGCAACCAGAGGAGAGGTGTGTAAGATCACTAACCTGCCCCCTCATGACGTCATCTAAGGTATCGGCATGTCTGAGAGTTGAAGCTGGATGGTGGTTTGTTTAAACGCTGCCGCAAACAGAGGTATACCTCCGGATCTCAAGCTTGCAAGCCTTCAATATCATTTGCAGACTGTGTGGGTAACTCTGACTAGTGATATATAGCCAGATGCTTTTGATCCTTGCTTTAAGGACTCTATGTGTACTGTGTATATGTTTATATGCATAAAGGTTTTTCTTGCTTTATTTAGATTTTAGGTTTTTTTGTTAGATGTTGTATGTTTTTTGTTGGTTTGTTCAGGACACTGGACACTACCCGGTTAATGATATGTTTTTATAATCACAACTTAATAATTTACAATTTAATTAAGGATTCTGTGTGCAGTAATCCCTTTCTTTAAAGTGACAGTAATGTATGCCCCGTGATTCTTTCTATATCTTTCTATAAAATATTATGCCTAGATTTAGAGTTCTGTGTTAGCCGTCAAAACCAGCGTTAGGGGCTCCTAAAGCTGGTTTTGGGCTACTGCTGGTATTTAGAGTCAGTCAGGAAAGGGTCTAACGCTCACTTTGCAGCCGTGACTTTTCCATACCGACATAGGTGCAGACATAGGAAGTGTTTCCCCATAGGAAACAATGGGGCTGCGTTAGGAGCTGAACGCTGCTTTTTTGCAGGTGTAAGATTTTTTTTCAGCTCAAACGGCCCCATTGTTTCCTATGGGGGAATCGTGCACGAGCACGTTTTTTAAGCTGGCCGCGTCCGTAAGCACCGCTGGTATTTAGAGTTGCAGTGGCGGTAAATTATGCTATACGCTCCCTTTTTGGAGCCTAACGCAGCCCTTCTGTGAACTCTAAATACCAGCAGTATTTAAAAGGTGCGGGGGAAAAAAAGCATGCGTAGCTAACGCACCACTTTGGCCGCAGAACTCTAAATCTAGGCGTTATTTAATTAGTTTCGCTTTTAACATGTAAGTAGAGTTGGTGCCTCTCAGAATGTTAACATAAAAAAAAAAAAAATAGACTGACCATAAGTTTTCCACCCAAATAAAATTTAAACCAGAAATCTTTTTGAAATCCAATTCAAATAAACCTTCCTGACCTGAATGAGATTTTACACCGAGCAGTAATTAGAGCATAAAACATCTTAAAATTGATGTGTGGTGTGAACAGTAATAGTGATGTTTGCTATTCTACATCTGCTAATTAGCGGAAAGACGAAAACTGTAAGGAAAAAAATGCATCAACTGTTATGATCACATCTTTAGCTCCTTACAAAAAAAGCAGCACATAATTTACATTGTTGTTAATAAGTATCTCATGTGCTGAACAAAATATAAACTCTTGCTATTCCCCAAATCCTTTATCCTTACAGCTGCCACTTGAATTACAATTTTCTGTACCTAAAACCTGATTGTTATTCATTTTAATAAGAATAATAAATCATAATAAGAATGATGACAATAATAATTTAAATAAATAATTACAATACTTACTATCCTATACTAGTCTATTTATTAATTATTGTATATTAAAGACGCAAGAATGTCAGTATTAAAGGACTTTTTATTTACTTCTACAATCAAATTTGTTTTGTTCTCTTGGTACCTTTTTTTTAAATGATGCCTTTTCATGAGTTAAACACCAAGGGGGATATTTATCAAAGGTCTGACGGACCTGATCCGACTGTGCGGATCAGGTCCGCCAGACATCTCTGAATGCGGAGAGCAATACGCTCTCCGTATTCAGCATGGCACCAACAGCTCTTGTGAGCTGCTGGTTCAACGCAGCCCCCTGCAGATTCGTGGACAATCAGCCGCCAGCAGGGAGGTGTCAATCAATTCGATCGTACTCGATCGGGTTGATTTTCGTCGATGTCTGTCCGCCTGCTCAGAGCAGTTGGACAGGTTATGGAGCAGCGGCCTTTAGACCGTTGCTTCATAACTGCTGTTTCTGGTGAGCCTGCAGGCTCACCAGAAACACGAGCCCTCAAGCTCCATCCGGAGCTTGATAAATGGGCCCCATAGGGCGATATGATAAGCAGCGTGCTAACTGTTGCATGAGACTGATAAGGGGTATATTGCAACTCTTTCCGTTGAAAGTAGGATGTATATTACGAGTTAAAAGTAACCACGTTTCTTGTGCGCGTGTCAGGTTAGCGTGGCTCCGGTTAATTGTTACATGAGACAAAAAAGTTGCACAAAATACATAAAAAATACATTTTAGAGTACAGTTAAATTCAAAATAATACTAAGGGGCATATTTATCAATAATAATAATTGATGCCCCTTGTTCGCCGGAAACAGAAGTTATGGAGTAGTGTTCTAAAGACTGCTGCTCCATAACTTGTCTGCCTGCTCTGAGGTTGCAGACAGAAATCAACGATCGGGCTGATTGACACCCCTTGCTAGTGGCCGATTTCTAAATGTCTTGGTGAGTGCACTCTCTGCTGTTGCTTTTATATATATATATATATATATATATATATATATATATATATATATATATATATATATATATATATATATATATATACATTCAGTCATGGCCAAAAATATTGGCACCCCAGCATTTCTGTCAGATAAGGCACCACTTTGCCCAGAAAATTGTTGCAATTACAAATGTTTAGGCATTCTCATGTTTATTTATTTTTTTTGTATTGGTATGACACAAAAAAGTGGAGGAAAAAAAGCCAAATCTGACACATTCCACGCAAAACTCCAAAAATGGACTGGACAAAATTATTGGCACCTTCACAAAATTGTAAGAAATAATTGCATTCCAAGTTTGTGATTCTCCTGTAATTTGTAATGAAACTCACCTGTATCAATTAACAGGTGCTGACAATATAGAAATCACACTGGCAACCAGTTAAAATAGTGAAACATTTACTCAAACTTTCTGTTGTGTGTCTCTGTGTGCCACACTGAACATGGAGAAGAGAAAGAGCAGCAATGAATTGTCTGAGGATTCGAGAACAAAAATTGTGGAAAAGCATGAACAATCTCAAGGTTACAAGTCCATCTCCAGAGATCTTAATGTTCCTGTGCCCATGGCACTGTACCTAATCTACCTGGATGTGGACAAAACAGAAAAATGGATTAATGTTTGCAAAGGATTGTTCGAATGGTGGATAAAGAACCTTGATCAACTTCCAGACAAATTCAAGCTTCAGGCACAGGTTACAAATGTGTCAGCTTGCACTATACGTTGCCATTTGAATGAAAAGGGACGCAATAGTAGGAGACCCAGGAGGACCCCACTGCTGACACAGAAACATAAAAAAGCCAGACTGGAGTTTTCCAAAACTTACCTGAGGAAGCCAAATTCCTTTCCAGAGAATGTGCTGTGGACAGACGAAACAAAATTACAGCTTTTTGGTAAAGCCAATCATTCTACTGTTTTCAGAAAAAGAAGCAAGGCTTTTAAAGAAAAGAATACAGTCCCTACAGTCAAGCATGGTGGAGATTCACTTATGTTTTTGGGTTGCTTTGCTGCTTCAGGCACTGGATGTCTTAACTGTGTGCATGACATTATGAAATCTGAAGACTACCAAAGAATTCTGTGGTGCAATGTAGGGCCCAGTGTCAGAAAGTTGGGTCTTTGTCAGAGGTCATGGGTCTTACAGCAGGACAATGACCCAAAGCACACTTCAAAAAGCATCCAGAAATGGTTTAAGACAAAGTTATGGAGAGTACTGAACTGGCCAGCAATAAGTCCTGATCTCAATCACATAGAGCACCTGTCGAGAGATCTCAAAACAGCAGTTGGGAAAAGGAACCCTTCCAATCTGAGAGACCTGGAGCAGTTGGTGACAGAAGAGTGGTCCAAAATTCTAGTAGAGAGGTGTAAGAAACTCATTGATGGTTAGAGGAAGCGATTGATTTCAGTTATTTTTTCCAAGGGGTGTGCTACCAAATATTAATTTGAAGGTGTCAATAATTTTGTCCAGTCCATTTTTTGAGTTTTGCGTGGAATGTGTCAGATTTGGCATTTTTTTCTCCACTTTTTTGTGTCATACCAAAACAAAAGAAATAAACATGAGAATACGTAAATATTTGTAATTGTAAAAAAATTCCCGGCAAAGTGGTGCATTATCTGACAGAAAGGTGACAATATTTTTGGCCATGACTGTATATTGATATTTATGTATGTGACTGTATATTTATTTATTTATATGTGTGTACAAATGTACTTGTGTATTTATATGTTTATATAGGTATTTACAGACATATACACATATAAACACAAATCTATGCATATATAGACATATATATATAACATGAAAACATGAAACATTAAAAATTCAAATTTAATAAACGGCTAGATTACGAGTTTTGGGGTAAGAGCTGCTCGGTGCTAACTTGCAAGTTATTGTCACCGCTCACCTCCCTATAGTGCTGCTATTACAGGTTTGCAAAAACCTGGCGTTAGCAGGCAATAAGTGAGCGTAGAGCAAAATTGAGCTCCATACCGCACTCCAATACCAGCGCTGCTGTGAGCTGGTTTTATGTGCTCGTGCACGATTTCCCCATAGACATCAATGGGGAGAGCCTGCTGAAAAAAAGCCTAACACCTGCAATAAAGGAGCGTAAAGCTCCGTAACGCAGCCCCATTGATTCCTATGGGAAAACAAAAGTTATGTTTACAAATAACACCCTAACATAAACCCCGAGTCTAAACACCCCTAATCTTCTGCCCCCGACATTGCCACCACCTACATTACGCTTATTAACCCCTAATCGCCGGAAACAGAAGTTATGGAGTAGTGTTCTAAAGACTGCTGCTCCATAACTTGTCTGCCTGCTCTGAGGTTGCAGACAGAAATCAACGATCGGGCTGATTGACACCCCTTGCTAGTGGCCGATTTCTAAATGTCTTGGTGAGTGCACTCTCTGCTGTTGCTTTTATATATATATATATATATATATATATATACATTCAGTCATGGCCAAAAATATTGGCACCCCAGCATTTCTGTCAGATAAGGCACCACTTTGCCCAGAAAATTGTTGCAATTACAAATGTTAAGGCATTCTCATGTTTATTTATTTTTTTTGTATTGGTATGACACAAAAAAGTGGAGGAAAAAAAGCCAAATCTGACACATTCCACGCAAAACTCCAAAAATGGACTGGACAAAATTATTGGCACCTTCACAAAATTGTAAGAAATAATTGCATTCCAAGTTTGTGATTCTCCTGTAATTTGTAATGAAACTCACCTGTATCAATTAACAGGTGCTGACAATATAGAAATCACACTGGCAGCCAGTTAAAATAGTGAAACATTTACTCAAACTTTCTGTTGTGTGTCTCTGTGTGCCACACTGAACATGGAGAAGAGAAAGAGCAGCAATGAATTGTCTGAGGATTCGAGAACAAAAATTGTGGAAAAGCATGAACAATCTCAAGGTTACAAGTCCATCTCCAGAGATCTTAATGTTCCTGTGCCCATGGCACTGTACCTAATCTACCTGGATGTGGACAAAACAGAAAAATGGATTAATGTTTGCAACGAAGGATTGTTCGAATGGTGGATAAAGAACCTTGATCAACTTCCAGACAAATTCAAGCTTCAGGCACAGGTTACAAATGTGTCAGCTTGCACTATACGTTGCCATTTGAATGAAAAGGGACGCAATAGTAGGAGACCCAGGAGGACCCCACTGCTGACACAGAAACATAAAAAAGCCAGACTGGAGTTTTCCAAAACTTACCTGAGGAAGCCAAATTCCTTTCCAGAGAATGTGCTGTGGACAGACGAAACAAAATTACAGCTTTTTGGTAAAGCCAATCATTCTACTGTTTTCAGAAAAAGAAGCAAGGCTTTTAAAGAAAAGAATACAGTCCCTACAGTCAAGCATGGTGGAGATTCACTGATGTTTTGGGGTTGCTTTGTTGCTTCAGGCACTGGATGTCTTAACTGTGTGCATGACATTATGAAATCTGAAGACTACCAAAGAATTCTGTGGTGCAATGTAGGGCCCAGTGTCAGAAAGTTGGGTCTTTGTCAGAGGTCATGGGTCTTACAGCAGGACAATGACCCAAAGCACACTTCAAAAAGCATCCAGAAATGGTTTAAGACAAAGTTATGGAGAGTACTGAACTGGCCAGCAATAAGTCCTGATCTCAATCACATAGAGCACCTGTCGAGAGATCTCAAAACAGCAGTTGGGAAAAGGAACCCTTCCAATCTGAGAGACCTGGAGCAGTTGGTGACAGAAGAGTGGTCCAAAATTCTAGTAGAGAGGTGTAAGAAACTCATTGATGGTTAGAGGAAGCGATTGATTTCAGTTATTTTTTCCAAGGGGTGTGCTACCAAATATTAATTTGAAGGTGTCAATAATTTTGTCCAGTCCATTTTTTGAGTTTTGCGTGGAATGTGTCAGATTTGGCATTTTTTTCTCCACTTTTTTGTGTCATACCAAAACAAAAGAAATAAACATGAGAATGCGTAAATATTTGTAATTGTAAAAAATTTCCCGGCAAAGTGGTGCATTATCTGACAGAAAGGTGACAATATTTTTGGCCATGACTGTATATTGATATTTATGTATGTGACTGTATATTTATTTATTTATATGTGTGTACAAATGTACTTGTGTATTTATATGTTTATATAGGTATTTACAGACATATACACATATAAACACAAATCTATGCATATATAGACATATATATATATAACATGAAAACATGAAACATTAAAAATTCAAATTTAATAAACGGCTAGATTACGAGTTTTGGGGTAAGAGCTGCTCGGTGCTAACTTGCAAGTTATTGTCACCGCTCACCTCCCTATAGTGCTGCTATTACAGGTTTGCAAAAACCTGGCGTTAGCAGGCAATAAGTGAGCGTAGAGCAAAATTGAGCTCCATACCGCACTCCAATACCAGCGCTGCTTTGAGCTGGTTTTATGTGCTCGTGCACGATTTCCCCATAGACATCAATGGGGAGAGCCTGCTGAAAAAAAGCCTAACACCTGCAATAAAGGAGCGTAAAGCTCCGTAACGCAGCCCCATTGATTCCTATGGGAAAACAAAAGTTATGTTTACAAATAACACCCTAACATAAACCCCGAGTCTAAACACCCCTAATCTTCTGCCCCGACATTGCCACCACCTACATTACGCTTATTAACCCCTAATCTGCTGGCCCCAATGTTGCCGCCACCTACCTACATTTATTAACCCCTAATCTGCTGCCCCCAATGTCGGCGCCACTATACTAAAGTTATTAACCCCTAACCCTTAGTCTAACCCTAACTCTAACCATAACACCCACTAACTTTAATATAAATAAAATAAATCTAAATAAAAATTACTATTATTACCTAAATAATTCCTATTTAAAACTAAATACTTACCTATAAAATAAACCCTAAGCTAGCTACAATATAACTAATAGTTACATTGTAGCTATCTTAGATTTTATTTTTATTTTACAGCTAAGTTTGTATTTATTTTATCTAGGTAGAATAGTTACTAAATAGTTATTAACTATTTACTAACTACCTAGCTAAAATAAATACAAATTTACCTGTAAAATAAAACCTAACCTTTTTTACACTAACACCTAACCTTACACTACAATTAAATAAATTACATTAATTAAATGCAATTAACTAAATTACAACCCCCCCCCCACTAAATTACACAAAAAAGAAGAAATTATTACATATTTAAACTAATTACACCTAATCTAATAGCCCTATCAACCCCCCCCCCAACATAAAAAACCATAGCCTAAACTAAACTACCAGTTTAGGGGTTAATAACTTTAGTATAGTGGCAGCGATTTTGGGGCAGCAGATTAGGGGTTAATAACAGTGATGTAGGTTACGGCAATGTTAGGGACCGCAGATTAGGAGTTAATAATATTTAACTAGTGTTTGCGATGTGGGAGTACGGCGGTTTAGGGGTTAATATGTTTATTATAGTGGCGGTGATGTCCGGAGCGGCAGATTAGGGGGTAATAATTTTATTTTAGTGTTTGCGATGCGGTAGGGCCTCCGTTTAGGGTTTAATAGGTAGTTTATGGGTGTTAGTGTACTTTTTAGCACATTAGTTATGAGTTTTATGTTACAGTGTTTTAGCATAAAACCCATAACTACTGACTTTCAGTTTACGGTTACGGTATGGATCTTGACGGTATTGGCTGTACCGCTCACTTTTTGGCCTCCCAGGCAGACTCGTAATACCGGTGCAACAGAAGTCCCATTGAAAAAGGACTTTTTGAAAGCTGTGGTAGTTACGTTGTGTTACGGCCAAAAAAGTGTGCGGTACAGAAATACCTGCAAGACTCGTAATACCAGCGGTAGTGAAAAAGAGCCTTAAAGGGACAGTCTACCATAGAATTGTTATTGTTTTAAAAGATAGATAATCCCTTTATTACCCATTCCCCAGTTTTGCATAACTAACACAGTAATATTAATACACTTTTTACCTCTGTGATTACCTTGTATCTAGAAACCTTCTTCCAGCCCCCTGATCACATGACTGTTACTGTTTATTATATATTGTCTTAAATTTAGCATTGTTTTGTGCTAAATCTTAAATAACCCCCTGTGCCTGAACACAGTGTTATCTATATGGCCCACGTGTACTTTCTGTCTCTTTGTGTTGAAAAGAGATTTAAAAAGCATGTGATAAGAGGCAGCCCTCAAAGGCTTAGAAATTAGCATATGAGCCTACCTATGTTTAGTTTAAACTAAGGATACCAAGAGAAAAAAGCAAATTTGATGATAAAAGTAAATTGGAAAGTTGATTAAAATTAAAAGTCCTATCTGAATAATGAAAGTTTAATTTATACTAGACTGTCCCTTTAACGCTGCTTTTTCACTCATACCGCAAAACTCGTAATCTAGCCGAAAGTGTTTAACTATGTACAACCTTAATTCTAAAAAAGTTGGAACAGTATGAAAACTGCAAAAAAAAGGAAAGAAAAAAAAAAAAGACTCATTTGAAAATTCAATTCACCCTTTACTTTATTGAAACACATTATTAACACATTATTTGATGTTTTACTCTACACTAATTTTAAATCTGATGACTGCAACACACTCCAAAAAAGTTGGGACAGTCGACTGTTTACCATTGTGTGACATCACCTTTTCTTTTACTAACACTTATTAAGCATTTGGGCACTGAAGACACTAGTATGTTAAGTTTAGCAAGTAGAAATTTCCCCCATTCATCCATTATGCATGTCCTCAGCTGCGCAACTGTATGGGGCCTTTGTTGCCTTATTGTGTAGTTCATCATGTGCCACACATAGACTTCAATAGGCAGGGAATTTTGAAACCCACAGGGACTCTTTCTGGCCACAAAAGTGATGGAAAAGTTGTTTCAAGGGGACTATCACCTGGACTGTGGTATGCCGGAGGGGGATCCATGGCAAAACTCCCATGGAAAATTACATAGTTGATGCAGAGTCTGGTTTTAATCCATAAAGGGCATAAATCACCTAACATTCCTAAATTGTTTGGAATAACATGCTTTAAAACATCAGGTATGATGTTGTATCGATCAGGTAGTGTAAGGGTTACGCCCGCTTCACAGTGTGCAGTGTAGGTGATATACCTGCCCTGACCATGCTTTGCAGACCAGGAATCAGTGGTCAGATGGACCCTTGCCCCAACACTGTGTGCCAGACATGCCATTATAGCAGACTTATATGGCTTTGGCGTTGCTTTTTGGTAATTAGAAGGCTGCTAAATGCCACTGCGCACCACACATGTTTTATACCCAGCAGTGAAGGGGTTAATTAGGGAGCATGTAGGCAGCTTGTAGAGTTAATTTTAGCTTAAGTGTAGTGTAGTAGACAACCCAAAGTATTGATCTAGGCCCATTTTGGTATATTTCATGCCACCATTTCACCGCCAAATGCGATCAAATAAAAAAAATTTTTTCACTTTTTCACAAACTTTAGGTTTCTCACAGAAATTATTTACAAACAACTTATGCAATTATGGCATAAATGGTTGTAAATGCTTCTCTGGGATCCCCTTTGTTCAAAAATAGCAGACTTATATGGCTTTGGTGTTGCTTTTTGGTAATTAGAAGGCTGCTAAATGCCACTGCGCACCACACGTGTTTTATGCCCAGCAGTGAAGGGGTTAATTAAGGAGCATGTAGGCAGCTTGTAGAGTTAATTTTAGCTTAAGTGTAGTATAGTAGATAACCCAAAGTATTGATCTAGGCCCATTTTGGTATATTTCATGCCACCATTTCACCGCCAAATGCGATCAAATTTTAAAAAAACTTAAATTTTTTCGCAATTTTAGGTTTCTCACTGAAATTATTTACAAACAGCTTGTGCAATTATGGCACAAATGGTTGTAAATGCTTCTCTGGGATCCCCTTTGTTCAGAAATAGCAGACATATATGACTTTGGCGTTGCTTTCTGGTAATTAGAAGGCCGCTAAATGCTGCTGCGCATCACACGTGTATTATGGCTAGCAGTGAAGGGGTTAATTAGGTAGTTTGTAGGGAGCTTGCAGGGTTAATTTTAGCTTTAGTGTAGAGATCAGCCTCCCACCTGACACATCAGACCCCCTGATCCCTCCTAAACGGCTCCCTTCCCTCCCCCACCCCACAATTGTCCCCACCATCTTAAGTACTGGCAGAAAGTCTGCCAGTACTAAAATAAAAGGTTTTTATTTATTTTTTTTAGCATATTTACATATGCTGTGGTGTAGCATCCCCCCTTAGCCACCAACTTCCCTGATCCCCCCCAAAACAGCTCTCTAACCCTCCCCATCTGCCTTATTGGCGGCCATCTTGGGTACTGGCAGCTGTCTGCTATTATTTAACAGTCAAAAAAGTGTTGTTTTTTTTAAATGTACACTACTTTTACACCAGATATGAGTGGTGGCACTGGGCAAGTGGGCACAGTATACGCTGTGAGCCTGACACACACGCTGGCAGGCAGGCAACTGCAATTAGATTACACAGGGAAAAAAACAAAACAGACTGATGTTCTAGCCCTAAAAAGGGCTTTTTGGGGTGCTGTCCTTACAGCATAGATCAGATGAGTCCTTCAGGACTGTAGTGGACACTGAATACACTAGCCTAGCTATCGATTTCCCTATTAAATCAGCAGCAGCTACACTGTCCCTCCTCTCACTAAGAATGCAGCTTCCAAATGAATCTAAAATGGATGCTGTCCAGGAGGTGGGAGGGTCTGGGAGGGAGGGTCTGCTGCTGATTGGCTGTAATGTGTCTTCTGACTGTGAGGTAGAGGATCAAAGTTTACTCAATGATAAAGAATAGGGGGCGGATCGAACATCGCATATGTTCGCCCGCCGCGGCGAACGCAAACATGCTATGTTCGCCGGGAAATATCCGCCGGCGAACTATTCGCGACATCACTAGCCACACATTCTCAATCAGAGACGGGTCAGGACTGCAATCAGGCCATGCTAGAACCTGCACTCTCTGCTTACGCAACCATGCGCTTGTAATCTGGCAGAATGAGGTTTGGCGTTGTCCTGCTGGATAATGCAGGAACATCCCTGGAAAAGACAACGTCTGGATGGCAGCATATGTTGCTCCAAAATGAAAAAATATTTTTGTGCATTAATGGTGCCCTCATAGATGTGCAAAATACCCATGCCATGGGCACTGACACACCCCCATAGCATGATAGATGCTGGCTTTTGGACCTGACGCTAATGGTCCTTATCCTGTCACGCTGCATGCCGCTCCTCTCATCTTTCTGGCTGTTACCAGGGATGCGGCTGTTCCTCTGAGCGTGCAACAATGATGTCATCATTGCACGTCTCCTCCTTTCTGATGCCGGATCTGGAGCTGTGGCGCGAATCCTGGGTGCTATATTCTGTATATTACTGGATTGATATTATATTGCTGAACTCTGCTTGTCTGACCACTCTACCTGCTTAAACCCTAAACTGCTGGATTAATATACCGTTGCTGAACTCTGCTTGTCTGACCACTCTACCTGTTAACCCCTAATCTGCTGGATTGATATACCGTTGCTGAACCCTGCTTGTCTAACCATTCTATTGGTTTACCACTGATATGCTATACTGTTGGATTTCCCTTTATTGCTGATTCCTGCCTGTTCCTGGTCCTTCTATTGGTTTACCCCTGATCTGCTATACTGCCGGATTTCCTTCCTATTGCTGCTAAGGACTGCCCTGCCTTCTGTGAGTACTGCTTACCTCATTTTACGAACTTTCTCTGCTCTGGGATATTTCCTATCACTCCACTTGACGTCGGGATAAGAAGACTACCGGCCAAGTTTGGTTTGATAGAGGAATATCCCACGAGCATTACATTATACTTGGGCCATGGACCCCCCAAATGAGGTAGCAAGAGCAGTCTATATTTAGGGACAGATGCTGGGAACCCATGCCACTCAATTACTGAATGTGGATTCCAAACTAGAAGCTATATCCGCTATGCTCTCCTCGCTGGTTGCTGAAAAGAACAGTGTAGTTACACAGCCGGTCCCTGCTGCTAGTGCTGCACCTTCTTCACCTGCTCCTGAAAGTACCATTGCCTGACAAGTATGATGGTGCTACCAACTGTAGGGGTTTTCTCAACCAGTGCACTTTCACAATGATCCTCACACCTTCCAGCCTCATCAGTCAAAGGTCACGTATATCATTTCTTTATTGAAAGACAAGGCCCAAGCCTGGGTCTCTCCCCTTTTGATGCAGAGGACTCAACTCCTGAACGATGCTGATGCCTTAATTTCTGCATTATCCTCTGTGTTTGGGACTCCTGGCCGTGCTTCTTCAGCAGACTACTTTCTCTTGGATCTCCGCCAGAGTAATAGAACTGTGGCATGCCATCGAGTTTCACACCTTGGCACTTGAGACCAATTGGGACAGCAGTGCTCTCAAGGCGGCCTTTAGGAAAGGCTTGCATGAGCGCATCAAAGATGAGCTTACTTATCTTGACATACCTTTTTCCCTGGATGAATTTGTAACACTTTGTATTAGTCTAGATTCACGCTTCCAGGAGAGAGACAGAACTCGCTGAATCCTTCCCTCTCATCCTCCTACCCATCCAGTCTCTAGACTATCCTCTACCCCTTCAGCACCTCCAGTTGCCTCTGTAGAGGAACCGATTGATTTCTCCTCCCTAAAGCCCTCTGAATCCAAAAGACAGAGAAGGAGATTGAGACTGTGTTTCTATTGTGGATCTGACTCACACCAGCTTAAGAACTGTGATATTCTGCTGGGAAAAGCCAGTGCTTATAGGATAATATTGGGGTACCTCTAAGCGTGGTCACTACTAAATCCCCTCACTTCTCTCTGATCCTGGTACCTGTTACCCTTACCTTCCTTCAGAATTCTGTCCACACTCAAGCCTTCATTGATTCAGGGGCAGCTGGAAATTTTCTGAATCACCATTTTGTGATTCAGGCAGGGTTGCCTCTTCTGCAGAAAAGACATTGTCTCAAAATAACTACTCTGGATGGCACTTCCCTTTGGTTCAGGGTTAATCCATTTTTTAATCAGCACCCCTAACCCTGACTGTGGGAGTCCTTCACTTCGAACAGTTTCAGTTTGATGTCATTCATTCCCCAGCACAGCCTGTCATCCTTGGTCTTCCTTAGCTTCGTATACACAATCCACAGTTCGACTGGGCTGAGGGACAGTTGGCCTCCTGGGGTACATCCTGTTTCAACTCCTGCCTTGCTAAGGTTACTCCTCTGCTCCACATCCCCATACTCAGTCTACAGATCCCTTCAAGCCTTCCCTCAGTATATGCGGATTTCACAGATGTGTTTGAAAAGAAAGCAGCTGATGTGCTGCCATCCCCCCGTCCTTATGACTGCAAAATTGACCTCTTTCCCAGAGCCCCACTTCCTAAAGGGAGGACTTATCCACTCTCCAAAGCTGATACCAAGTCTATGGAGGAGTATATTCAATAGAACCTAGCTAAAGGTTTAATTTGCCCTTCCTCCTCTCCTGCCGGGGCTGGTTTCTTTTTCGTCAATAAGAAGGATGGTGGGCTCAGACCCTGTATTGACTACAGAGTCTTGAACAACATCACTATCAAGAATCACTATCACATTCCTTTGATCACTGAACTTTATGATTCACTTCAGAATGCCTGCTACTTCATCAAGCTGGACCTACGGGGGGCATACAATCTGATTTGTATCTTCCCAGGACATGAATGGAAGACTGCCTTCAACACAAGATCAGGGCATTATGAATACCTCATAATGCCCATTGGGCTGTGTAATGCCCCTGCAGTCTTCCAGGCATTTGTCAACAATGTCTTCCGTGACCTCCTCAATCGCACTGTCATCATCTACCTGGAAGATATCCTTATTTTTTCCTCCACCCTGGAGGAGCATCATGAACACGGGAGACAGGTACTTCTACGTCTTAAAGACAATTCTCTGGTGGCCAAACTGGGAAAATGTGAGTTTGATCAAGTTTAGATCCAGTTCCTTGGCTATGTAATCTCAATGGAGGGTTTTGCCATGGATCCTTCTAAGCTCACCACTGTTTTGGAATGGCCTCAACCCACTTCCTTAAAGGAACTACAGAGATTCTTGGGGTTCTCCAATTATTACCACAAGTTTATAAAGAATGTTTCCCAAATAGTCCTCCACTCACTGAGTTGACAAAACGGAACAAAAAGGGCACTCTTCTCTACATTAGTGTCCAGTTCAAGCCACTGCAGGTTACCAACCTTGTGTCTTTCCTCTTTCTGCTCAGTCCACAGGGGTTCCTGCTGCAGACCGACACATTACTAACCTCACTACTCATTGGCAACGTATTCCCTCTCAGTTACATTCAGCTGTCTCAAGATACAAGAGATTTGCTGATCGTCATACAGCTTCTGTTTATGCCTTTTCAGTAGGTGAACGTGTCTGGGTCTCTACTCAATATATTTGTTTACGTCACGCCAGTCACAAATTAGGGCCTAGGTTTATTGGCCCTTAAAAGACTGTCTCCTGTTGCCTACAAAGTGGCCTTGGCCAGAACCCTGCGCATACACCCAGTCTTCCACATCTCTCTACTCAAGCCCTACGTCAAGAACAGATATACTCAGCTCCAACCTCCTCCTCCTCTCCTGGTCCATGGTGACCCTGAGTATGAGGTTGCTAAGATCCTGTACTCCAGATACAGGCACAGACAACTTCAGTACCTTGTGCATTGGAAGGGTTACTCTGTGGCAGATCGTTCCTGCCCGTGATGTACATGCTCCATGTTTGGTCTCCAGGTTTCATGCTGCTCACTCTTTGAAGCCGGCTCTGGTTCCCTTTAGGGAATACTTGAGGGGGGTATGTGAAGCTGCACGCCGCTCCTCGCATCACTCTGACTGTTCTCAGGGAAGCTCTGGCCGTTGCCAGAGATGCGGCGGTTCCTCTGAGCATGCGACAATGATTTCATTGTAACGTCTCCTCCTTTCTGATGCCGGATCTGGAGCTGTGGCGCGATTCCTGCTCCTTTGTAATTCTCTCTTCTTCTACTACAACTGCTCAAGTATAGGTGTTACTGTTTGTGCTCCTGGGTGCTATATTCTGTGTATTACTGGATTGATATTCTATTGCTGAAAACTGCTTGTCTGACTACTCTGCCTGCTTAACCCCTAAACTTCTGGATTGATATACTGTTGCTGAACTCTGCTTGTCTGACCACTCTGTCTGCTTAACCCCTAAACTGCTGGATTGATATACTGTTGCTGAACTCTGCTTGTCTGACCACTCTACCTGTTAACCCCTAATCTTCTGGATTGATATACAATTGCTGAACCCTGCTTGTCTGACCATTCTATTAACTTACCCCTGAACTGCTATACTGCCTGTTCCTGGTCCTTCTATTGGTTTACCCCTGATCTGCTATACTGCCGTATTTCCTTCCTATTGCCGCTAAGGACTGCCCTGCCTTCTGTGAGTACTGTTTACCTAATTTTATAAACTTTCATTGCTCTGGGATATTTCCTATCACTCCACTTGACCGCGGGATAAGAAGTCTACTGGCCATGTTTGGTTTGATAGAGGAATAGCCCACAAGCATTACATATCCTCTTTGGCCTGAAGAACACAACGACTGTTTTTTCCAAAAACTATTTGAAATGTTGACTCGTCGGACCACAAAACACGAATCCACTGTGTTACTGTCCATCTCAGATGAGACCGAGTGGGGAATTTTGTTCTTAAAGTGTTAGATTATTCGCTGACGCATCAGTTGGCAGATTGGTGAGCCTCGAGCCATCCTTTGGTCTTGAAGGCTCCTTGTATACTATGACTACACGACTGCCTAACCTGTTTCACATCACCTTCTTATTTCAACTTGTCACATCGCTATTAGTCCTAAACTGACCCTGTCCCAAGTTTTTTGGAATGTGTTGCAGTCATCAGATTTGAAATATATATATCTATATATATATTCAAAAATACATTAAATTCACAAAGTAAAACATCAAATATTGTGCTAATAAACAGCAAGTTTGTGCGTTTGTCTTTTAACTCTGAAAATATGGTATTTTCAGTGTTAAAACAGCACCGCAACCATTACAAGTCGTGTCGGTATAGGTGTACCGCAAGCCATTTAGCCTGTAACGCAACGTCAGTACCGCACTCATAAAAATTACGTTTTTAAATGGGATTACCATAAGGCTGGTATTACGAGTTTTGCGGTGACGCTAAAAGT
Organism: Bombina bombina; assembly: GCF_027579735.1. NCBI lineage: Eukaryota > Metazoa > Chordata > Amphibia > Anura > Bombinatoridae > Bombina > Bombina bombina. Next base: position 238,591,745 of record NC_069505.1, on the reverse strand, counting down.
GAGCATTACAGCCTAAAACGACAAGATCCGTAACGTCATCTAAAATCAGTAGTTAGAAATTTTACACTACAAAGCTGTAAAATTAAAACTCATAACTAAACTGTAACAAAGTACACTAAACACCAAAAACTACCTATTAACCCCTAAACCAAGGCCCTCCCGCATCGCAAATACTATAATAAATTTATTAACCCCTAATCTGCTGCTCCCGACATCGGCGCCACTAAGAAAATGTATTAACCCCTATTCTGCCGCTCCCTGACATCGTAACCACTATAATAAAGTTATTAACCCCTATACCGCCACCCTCCCGCATCGCAAACACTATTTGAATATACGACCAGATTACGAGTTTTGCGTTATGAGCAGTGCGGTGCTAACATGCAGTTTTTTTTCACAGCTCACTTACCTACAGCGCTGGTATTAAAGTGACCATAGAGCAAAATTGTGCTCCATACCGCACTCCAATACCAGCGCTGCTTAAGTCAGCGGTGAGCTGGTTGTACGTGCTCGTTCACGATTTCCCTATAGACATCAATGGGGAGAGCGGACTGAGAAAAAGTCTAACACCTGCAATAAAGAAGCGTAAATCTCAGTAACGCAGCCCCATTGATTCCTATGGGGAAACTAAAGTTATGTTTACACCTAACACCCTAACATGAGCCCCGAGTCTAAACACCCCTAATCTTACACTTATTAACCCCTAATCCGCCCCGACATCGCCAACACCTACATTATACTTATTAACCCCTAATCTGCCACTCTGGACATTGCCGCCACCTACATTATATTTATTAACCCCTAATCTGCTGCTACCAACATCGCCGACACCTGCATTATATTTATTAACCCCTAATCTGCCGCCCCCAATGTCGCCGCAACCTACCTACACTTATTAACCCCTAATCTGCTGCCCCAATGTCACAGCCACTATTCTAAATTTATTAACCCCTAAACCTAAGTCTAGCCCTAACACTCCCTATCTTAAATATAATTTAAAAAAATCTAAATAAAAATTTCTATCATTAACTAAATTATTCCTATTTAAAACTACTTACCTGTAAAATAAACCCCAAGATAGCTACAATATAACTAATAGTTACATTGTAGCTAGCTTAGGGTTTATTTTTATTTTACAGGCAAGTTTGTATTTATTTTAACTAGGTAGAATAGTTATTAAAAAGTTATTAACTAAGGGTGATGGGACAGTAACACACGACAGCAAACAGATAGCAGACCAATTTAGTAAATACTATCATCAACTGTATAACCTTGGAGAAAACTCCTCCTCATCCCACACAACACAAATGAGCGACTACATTGAAGGAGCACAATTAAACACACTTACGTCGGCCCAAACAGAGAAATTGGAGGAACCAATTACATTGTTGGAAATCCTCAACACCATCAAAGATCTTCCCTTGAGAAAAAGCCCTGGCCCTGATGGCCTTACAAATGCCTACTACAAACAATTTAAAAATCTATTAGCCCCACATCTATTAAAATTGTTTAACTCATTAGACGATAATAGTTTGCTCTCACCCACGATGCAGGAGGCTCACATAGCAGTTATCTTAAAACCAGACAGAAATCCTGAAGACACCAGTAATTACAGACCAATCTCATTATTAAATTCTGATCTAAAGATCCTGGGCAAAATTCTATCTAAAAGAATAAATTCTATAATTCAAGATCTGATCCATACGGACCAGGTTGGTTTTGTCCCGTCACGTGAGGCACGGGACAACACCATAAGAGCGATCCTTCTAGCCTCTCATGCCCAACATAATAAAATTAAATCAGTCTTTATCACAGTCGACGCTGAGAAGGCTTTCGACCGCATAAACTGAAGCTTTCTCAGGGTCACATTAAAGTCCTTCGGTTTTGGAGAGAAAATGATAAATAGAATTTTTAGTTTGTACTCCTCTCCGTCAGCTAGGGTGAGAGTCAATGGTGCCCTTTCTGATCCCTTTCAAATTACCAACGGTACCCGACAGGGTTGCCCATTGTCCCCATTACTTTTTATATTGTCTATGGAGGTCCTAGCATCCTATGTCAGAATGAACCAAAGTATCTTGGGAATCCCAGTTGGCCCTCATGATTTTAAAATTGCCCTATATGCAGATGACTTGCTGTTTTCATTGACCTCGCCGAGTACTACAATACCTGCCCTCCTGGAAACCCCCCAAAAATTTGGTAATTTTTCTAACTTTTCTATAAATCTTCAAAAATCGGAAATTCTGAACATCTCCATGGATCCCATTGACTTTCAACAACTAGCACAAACTTGCTCCCTCAAATTACAGCCTGTATCAGTTAAATACCTAGGTATTGTCCTCTCCCCCAATTATACCACGTTATTTGAGAAAAACTATAGACCCTTACTACAAAATATACAAAAAGACCTTACAACTTGGTCGGACAGACATTTGTCTTGGTGGGGGAGGATTCAATCCATAAAAATGACCACTTTGCCCAGGATTCTTTATATTTTACAAACTATTCCCATTTCTCTTCCCAACAGTTACATATCTCAACTACAATCTATTATCAATGCCTTTGTGTGGGGTACACAGAAACCTCGTGTAAACAGGTCTACACTATATAGGACCACCGACATGGGAGGGCTAGGCCTGCCAAACATTCGGGAGTATTACCTGGCAGTCACTCTGCAGAGAGTTCTGGACTGGCATGGCTCTACAGACAATAAGGCTTGGGTGTCCATAGACTCACATTTATTACAGATCCCAAAAGTGGGGGCGGTTTGCTGGGTGCCTAGGGAACTCAGACCAATGCAATGCAAGACACTAGCTATACATAGACATCTTTTTCATACTTGGGACTTGATCAGATCTACTAAAAAATACATTACCCATCTTCGTTCACCTCTTTTTCCAATTCCTCAGAACGCAGAATTGGTGGGGGGACTGGACAACAAATACCGCAGAACTCAGGAATGGGATTATACATGGCCTCTGGCCAAGTTTGTAGAAAATGGGAAATTAATAAGCACAGATAAATGTATCGAATTGTGTGGGGGACGTCCTGGGAACTGGCTAAAACATGCACAACTTTCACACTATATAGCATCTTCCCCACATAAAGCAGACCTTCTGAGAACACCCACACCATTTGAATCGTTATGCTTACAGAATATAACAATCCGCCACCCTTTGGCGCTGTCCCATAAGCAATTACAAACCCATGACGCTGCACTACTCCCTACTTACACAACCAAATGGCAACAAGATTTACACCTAGACATGGACAAAATAGAGTGGAGAAACATTTTTAATAAAACACGTAAATCCTCTACCTCGCCACAAATCTTAGAACTAAATTTTAAAGTTCTTACGACATGGTATTTGACTCCCACTCGCCTACATTCAATATACCCAGAGGCATCTAGGATGTGTTGGAGAGGTTGTGGAGGATCTTTAATTCACATATGGTGGCAATGTCCTAAGATAACACCTTTGTGGCAGTTAATAGAATCTTTCCTTAAGAAAACCCTCATACAGGACCTTTCACTAACCCTCAGAATAGCATTATTAAATGACCTTCCCAAAGTTAAATGTAGATTGAGATCAGGCCTTATACAGATTTGCCTTAATGCCACGAAATCATTAATAGCCAGGCACTGGAAGAGCCCCTTAACCCCTTCAAAAGATATGTGGACTGACAGAGTTGATGAACTCCTAGACCTAGAGGAATATGGCCATCTAAAAAATAATTCCCGCATAGCATTTCCAGAGATCAAGTTTTTGTGGGATGTATACATACATAGTTCATAACATGCCACTTATAATGGGCTCCATGGGAACCAACCTCCAGACGTGCTTAGACCGGTCTCCCCCCCTACGGGGGCACCCTCTCTCCCCTCCTTAGCTCCTGCTCTTTTCCTTATTCTTCTTATTCTTTTTACTTCTCTTCTCCGTTCTTCACTCTTCTTTTCATTTCTCTCTTCTTCTCGACCTCCCCCCCTTCTTTTATTGCATCATGAATTCTAATTGCCTGAGAAATGTCCTGCTTGGAATCTTCTTATGTCTCCCCATCCTATAGTGGTGCTACACATATAACAACCTACACTGCAGAGGAGATCCAGTTTAGGTATGGGGAAATGTGATATAGATCTTTGTACCCCATGAGGAGAAATGGACTTCTTTCTGCTGGGACGTAGCTTCAATAGGTACTTTGTAAAGTGAACAAAGTTGTTTATTTTTATAAGTTTAATTGTTTGTATAAGTTTGTGTTGAAAAGAAATACACACAAAAGACAAGAAAGTAGCTTTAACCTGTGTATTATGACACCAAATGCCCTTTGTATAAGATGGAACTAGATAACTTTTGGTGTTTGTTTAACATTTATTGTATGTAATCTTTCTTCAATAAATATAAAAAAAGTTATTAACTATTTAATAACTACTTAGCTAAAATAAATACAAATTTACCTGTAAAATAAAACCTAACCTAAGTTACACTAACACCTAACACTACACTACAATGAAATAAATTGAATGGATACAAAAAGAAGAGAGCACCTCATAGTGCAATATCAGACATGCTAAGTGTGGTAAACATGGGTAAAAGCAATCGTAGAAGAGGTACTCACATAGTAGATAGCACTTGAAATAAGTTCATACAGGCAGGCTGACCTTCAACAGCAGTCAGTACGCTGAAGTATTAGAACTTGGCAGCAGTCTCCCGGAGAGCAAAGTGGTCCATCTGAGGTAAGTACAAGCTGATTCCGATGATGGAGCTGTGGGGAATAGGATCTAAGCGGTACTTTGTCACACGCCAAAAAGTGATCCGCCCGAGGCAGGAGTGGGCTGTTCCTGGTAGCCACACTGTGGTGAAGGTTTCCCTGTGCACTATGTGTGCAATTAAACCAATGTCTGCAGATCAGGGTATTTTGTCCTCTCGGATCTCGTTTGAAGCTGTATGTTAGCGTTAGACCAATTGGAGGTGAAAACAGTTCATAATATCATGTTGAACCTTGTATATAAACGTAACCAATAATGATAAAATAAAGGTTATCTTGGTGTAGAAAATAGCAGGGTCAGATATATATTATAAAAAGGGGATTTTAATAGAGCAATACAACGCGTTTCTCGACCGTAACAGCTCTGGCCATTTCATCAGGTAAATATAACAAGTTGAACCTCCACAGAGGCTTTAAAAACGCATTGTAACAATATGATTGGACGGCTATTCCACCAATAAAAAAAGACAATACATCTGATACACCTGGTAGACACAATAAAAACAATACAAGCATAATAATATTAAAAATTTAAAACACAGATATACATACTAAAGAAAATATAATAAATATATGGACACATAAGACAAAACTGGTCGCCAAAAATAAAAGAAACACTGTTTCGTATAACCAGAAAGTTGCAGCCTTAAATTATAAGAAGACCGGATTATGAGAATATTAAAGGCAAATAAGTGAATAAGATTATCATAAAAAAATAGTCTGGGAATAACAATAATAATATGGCAATCTAAAAAAAATTTTAAATTAGTAGTTTGGACAAATGTGATGATATTGAAAGGCAATCCATAAAAAATATAGTGGGGAATATGATTAAAGTTCAGTTGTACCTCCAAAGACAAAGAGCATGTAGAGACATTAATGTGACAAATAATTCTGTATGATAATGAGCGGAACCTAAATGTTCGAGTAATATAGTGGTGTATTAGCAATATCAGGAGGGAGAATTTGATAAACTGAAAGTGAAATTTTTTGGTATGACATACGAAACATATGAAATATAATGTGTGAAAGGAATGAAACGGTGAGGAGAATGTGACAAGTGTGTTGTAAAATAGCTAATGTCGCTGGGTTCTGATTAGAAGATATGGGGAAATAAGGGTTAGCCATAAAAAGAAGTGGGGGATGTATACTGGTTGGAATGGATAATCGTGAAAAGAAGGGGGTGAACAACTAATAGTTGGAAATTTTAAGCTAGCTCGGAGCTGATGAAATATCTTTGATAAATTTATAAAAAAGAGCACATAACCCGGGGGTCTAATAAAGGGATGGGATAAAATGGAAGTAATGGTTTCGAAAATAGTGATGTAAGACTAGTATCATATATAATAAATGAGTGATACAAGGCGTCAAAAGTTATATATATATATGTATATATGTAATATTTGGTAATATTTGATATAATGAAATATGTGAACATATTTGTAGAGTAATATAAATTGTTGAATGGTGAGGAAAAATGTCTGTCATATAAAACACGGTGTGAATGAATATCCAATAGGAATAAGAAGGAAAAAAAAGGGCAGAAAATTATTATAGAAAAGGTGTGTCTAAAAGGGAAAATAGCGAATGCTGAGAAAATATTGTTGGGCTCGCCACAGGATAATATGGCATGGATGTGGAAAGAGAAGGGAATCAAACATAAAAAGCAGACTAATGTGTCCTTAGCCAGTAATGGGGGTGGGGCAAAGGATAAATTAACTTAGAAGGAGATGAGATAATCTCCTAGTGGATCATTAATTGAAGGCTGCCAAGTCAAGGTTGGAGTTTAAACCAGATGGCCACAAGGTGTTAAGTTTGTGGATCCAAAAGGTTTCACGCTGTCTGAGTTTGATAATTATGTTGTAATCTGTGGATGGAGGGATGTAATCTATGGGAAAGAATTTAAAAATTTCAGGATTACCATTGTGTTTGTTGAGACAGTGTTCCGGAACGCTGTGTTTGATCTTTATCTTTTTCTTTTTGCAATTTTTGCAATTGCACCAATGTTCCCCCCAACGTACTCTACCTTTCCTAGAAGTGCGCCCCACATATTGAACCCCACAAATGCATTCCAAAACATATACAATAAAACTTGAATTACAATTAAACAATTTTTTTATGGGAAAAGTTTCTCCAGTGTTGGAGGATGTGAAAGATTTTTTACCAGACAGTGTATATTTACATGTATTGCATCCTTTTTTGCCACATTTGAAGATGCCCGTTCGGCTGAGAAAAGTGGTTTGATTATTAGTTGTTTTTTTTGAGGGATTAAAATTGAAATGTTTGACTCTTTTACTGGGAGCTAGCTTCCCTCTGAGAGTGGGAGCTCTAGTATACACAATTCTAGGATGTTTTCCTACTAAAGTTTTGAGCACAGGATCTTTAAGAATAATATATCAGTGTTTATTTAAGATCTGTTTAATTTGTTTGAAATTACTGTTATATTGAGTAATAAACATAGGGTCAGTAGAATAAGAATTGTTCTTCTTTTTATTATTGTTTTTGTTGAGTAAGGAATCTCTGTCCAAACATCTCGCTTTTGCCCTACAGAAATTTAGTAAATCTTTGGGGTATCCTTTATCCATAAATCTATCAAATATTATTTGACTTTGAGAGTCAAATGTCTCAAGGTTCGAACAGTTGCGCCTAACTCTTTCGAACTGGCTGTATGGAATATTAGATAGCCAACTTTTGTGGTGATTGCTGTTAAAATTAAGGTAGCTGTTACTGTCGACCTTTTTGAAGAAGGTTTTGGAACACATATTGCCTAATGAATCCCAACTCAAAGTGAGATCCAAGTAGTCTATGGACTGCATATTCATAGTGGCTGTGAAGAATAAGCCAAAATCATTCTGATTAAGAGACGAAGCAAAGGTGGAGGCGTCTGCTATGTCTCCCTTCCATATAAAAATGAGATCATCTATGTAGCGGCCATAGAACACCAGATTCGCCCACTTTGAGGAATTGTAAATGTAAGTTTCCTCAAAGATACCCATAAAGATATTAGCAAAACTGGGGGTGAATCTGGTGCCCATGGCCGTACCTTTGATCTGGAGGTAAAAAACGTCCTGATATAGAAAATAATTATGTTGTAGCATGTATTTTATACATTCTACAATGTATTCTTTCTGACAAACGGGCATATAATCGTCTCGGTCTAACATGTAGATATTGCTTGTAGGCCTAAATGATGGGAAATATTCGCCCAAAAAAATCTAAAAAAACTAAATCTGTGGGAAGAAAACACACTATGCATTCTAACTAATAACATGAGTACTGGCAATGACACAGCTCTAACACAAGGTTCCATTGACAACCTTACGACCCACTTATTTGAAGAAGTCATTCACACAAATGTTAAAAATAAATCGTCCTTTATCCCTCCCTCAGGATCAAACCAATATGTAGAGATCTATCAAAACTAGTTATAGATGACTTAGAAAAGATTAATTCAAAAATCTGCAAAAAGAACTTCTATAAAAAGTTCAGTGAGAGGAAAGCCATTTCCTCTCTTACCAATAATCCTAATATTATCATTCGTGACGCAGATAAAGGTGGAGGGATAGTGATACAAAACATTAATGACTCTCTCAAAGAAGCAGAAAGAATTTTGAATAATACCAATTATTACAGAACTCTCACATTGGACCCCACTGATGCTTTTCTTAAAACCTATCAAAAACTGATTGAAAAAGGCTCTAGTCTTCAAATTTTGAACAAAGATGAAAAGAATTTTCTGAAAGTTAGCAATCCTAGCATAGCCCACTATTATCATTTGCCTAAGATCCACAAAAGTTTAGACCATCCACCGGGGCATCCAATCATTGCTGGTATTGATAATCTTACCTACAATTTATCATACTATGTAGATATTTTGCTACAAAAATATGTGGTAGGACTACGATCATATATCAAATACAGCACAGATCTACTAAATAAAATCAAAGATTTTAAAAATAGTGGTGACCTTATATGGATCACATGTGATGTGGGCTCTTTATATTCGAATATTTCCCATCATTTAGTCCTACAAGCAATATCTACAATGTTAGACCGAGACCATTATATGCCCGTTTGTCAGAAAGAATACATTGTAGAATGTATAAAATACATTCTACAACATAATTATTTTCTATATCAGGACGTTTTTTACCTCCAGATCAAAGGTACGTCCATGGGCACCAGATTCGCCCCCAGTTTTGCTAATATCTTTATGGGTATCTTTGAGGAAACTTACATTTACAATTCCTCAAAGTGGGCGAATCTGGTGTTCTATGGCCGCTACATAGATGATCTCATTTTTATATGGAAGGGCGACATTGCAGACGCCTCCACCTTTGCTTCGTCTCTTAATCAGAATGATTTCGGCTTATCTTTCACAGCCACTATCAATATGCAGTCCATAGACTACTTGGATCTCACTTTGAGTTGGGATCCATTAGGCAATATGTGTTCCAAAACCTTCTTCAAAAAGGTCGACAGTAACAGCTACCTTAATTTTAACAGCAATCACCACAAAAGTTGGCTATCTAATATTCCATACAGCCAGTTTGAAAGAGTTAGGCGCAACTGTTCGAACCTTGAGACATTTGACTCTCAGAGTCAAATAATATTTGATAGATTTATGGATAAAGGATACCCCAAAGATTTACTAAATTTCTGTAGGGCAAAAGCGAGATGTTTGGACAGAGATTCGTTACTCAACAAAAACAATAATAAAAAGAAGAACAATTCTTATTTTACTGACCCTATGTTTATTACTCAATATAACAGTAATTTCAAATAAATTAAACAGATCTTAAATAAACACTGGTATATTATTCTCAAAGATCCTGTGCTCAAAACTTTAGTAGGAAAACATCCTAGAATTGTGTTTACTAGAGCTCCCACTCTCAGAGGGAAGCTAGCTCCCAGTAAAAGAGTCAAACATATCAATTTTAATCCCTCAAAAAACCCAACTAATAATCAAACCACTTTTTTCAGCCGAACGGGCATCTTCAAATATATACTGTCTGGTAAAACATCTTTCACATCCTCCAACACTGGAGTTTTATTGTATATGTTTTGGAATGCATATGTGGGGTTCAATATGTGGGGCGCACTTCTAGGAAAGGTAGAGTACGTTGGGGGGAACATTGGCGCAATTGCAAAAATTGCAAAAAGAAAAAGATCAAACACAGCGTTCCGGAACACTGTCTCAACATACACAATGGTAATCCTGAAATTTTTAAATTCTTTCCCATAGATTACATCCCTCCATCCACAGATTACAACAGAATTATCAAGCTCAGACAACGTGAAACCTTTTGGATCCACAAACTTAACACCTTGTGGCCATCTGGTTTAAACTCCATCCTTGACTTGGCAGCCTTCAATTAATGATCCACTAGGAGATTATCTCATCTCCTTCTAAGTTAATTTATCCTTTGCCCCACCCCCATTACCGGCTAAGGACACATAAGTCTGTTTTTTATGTTTGATTCCCCTCTCTTTCCACGTCCGCGCCATATTATCCTGTGGCGAGCCCAACAATATTTTCTCTGCATTCGAAATTTTCCCCTTTAGACACACATTTTCTATAATCATTTTCTGCCCTTTTTTTCCTTCTTATTCCTATTGGATATTCATTCACACCTTGTTTTTTCACACCGATGCAATCAGCCAATGGAATGCAAGCTCAACTCTATTGACTGATCCAATCAGCCAATAGGATTTTTTCAACCTTAATTCCGATTGGCTGATAGAATTCTATCATCCAATCAGAATCTAAGGGACGCCATCTTGGATGACATCATTTAAAGATACCTTCATTGATCATTAATCCATCGGATGAAGAGGATGCTCTAAGTCGGATGTCTTGAAGATGCACCCGCTCCGCGCCGGAAGGATGAATATAGAAGATGCTGTCTGGATGAAGACTTCTGCCCATCTGGAGGACCACTTCTGCCCATCTGGAGGACCACTTCTGCCGGCTTCGTTGAGGACGTCTTGCCGCTTGGATGAAGACTTTGCCCGGTAAGTGTTAGGATTTTTTTAAGGGTGTATTGGGTGGGTAAATGCCCCTTTAAGGGCAATGCCCATCCAAATGCCCTTTTCAGGGCAATGGGGAGCTTAGGTTTTTTTAGTTAGGCTTTTATTTGGGGGGTTGGTTGTGTGGGTGGTGGGTTTTACTGTTGGGGGGGGTTGTTAGTATTTTTTTTACAGGCCCTTTTAAGGGCTATTGATAGTTTAGTTTAGGCTAGGTTTTTTTTTTTAATTTGGGGGGGGGGCTTTTTTTATAGGGCTATTAGATTAGGTGTAATTAGTTTAAAGATCTTGTAATTTGTTTTTTATTTTCTGTAATTTAGTGTTTTTTTGTGATTTAGCTAATTGAATTTAATTTATTTATTTGTATTTAATTTAGGTAATTTATTTAATTGTAGTGTAGTGTTAGGTGTTAGTGTAACTTAGGTTAGGTTTTATTTTACAGGTAAATTTGTATTTATTTTAGCTAGGTAGTTATTAAATAGTTAATAACTATTTAATATCTATTCTACCTAGTTAAATAAATACAAACATGCCTGTAAAATAAAAATAAACCCTAAGCTAGATACAATGTAACTATTAGTTATATTGTAGCTAGCTTAGGGTTTATTTTATATGTAAGTATTTAGTTTTAAATAGGAATAATTTAGGAAATAATAGTAATTTTTATTTAGATTTATTTAAATTATATTTGTTAGGGGGTGTTAGGGTTAGGGTTAGACTTTTAGGTTTAGGGGTTAATAAATTTACGTTTGGGCGGCAGATTAGGGGTTAATAAATATAATGTAGGTGTCGGCGATGTTGGGGCAGCAGATTAGGGGTTAATAAATATAATGTAGGTTGCGGCGATGTTCGGAGTGGAAGATTAGGGGTTAAAAAATGTATTATAGTGTTTGCGATGCGGGAGGGCTTCGGTTTAGGTGTTAATAGGTAATTTATGGGTGTTAGTGTACTTTTTAGCACTTTAGTTATTAGTTTTAAGCTACAGCGTTGTAGTGTAAAACTCATAATTACTGACTTTAGAATGCGTTAGGAATCTTGGAGGTAGAGGGTGTACTGCTCACTTTTTGGCCTCCCACGACAGACTCGTAATACCGGTGCTATGGAAGTCCCATAGAATAAAGGCTTTACGAAGTCTTACCTAAGTCGTTTTGCAGTAAGGCCAAAAAAATGTGCGGTGCCCCTATACCTGCAAGACTCGTAATAGCAGCGGTAGTGAAAAAGCAGCGTTAGGACCTGTTAATGCTGCTTTTTCAGCTTACCGCAAAACTCGTAATCTAGCCATAAGTTTAACCTAAAATTAAACTAATATAATTATTAAACTAAAATTAAACAAACTACCAATTAAATAAACTCAACTACACATTAAAAAACTCTACTCTAAAAATTACAAACTATCTAATTACAAAAAAAAAACTAAATTACAAAAAATAACAAACAAAATTATCAAAAATAAAAAGAATTACACCTAATCTAATAGCCCTATCAAAATAAAAAAGCCCACCCAAAATAAAAAAAACCTAGCCTACAATAAACTACCAATGGCCATTAAAAGGGCCTTTTGTAGGGCATTGCCCTAAGTTAAACAGCTCTTTTACCTTTAAAAATATATATAAAGACCCCCCCAACAGTAAAACCCACCACCCAACCATCCCCCCAAAATAAAAAACCTAAATCTAAAAAAACCTAAGCTGCCCATTGCCCTGAAAAGGGCATTTGGATGGACATTGCCCTTTAAAGGGCATTTAGCTCTTTTACTGCCCAAACCCCAATCTAAAAATAAAACCCACCCCAAAAAACCCATAAGAAAACCTAACACTAACTCCAAGACGATCCACTTACAGTTTTTGAAGTCCCGCTTTAATGATCTTCATCCCAGCAGAGAAGTCCTCATCCAAGCGGCGAGAAGTCTTCATCCAGGCGGCCTCTTCAATCTTCATCCAGGCGGCATCTTCTATCTTGATCCCGGAGGCGCGGAGTGGGTCCATCCTGAAGACATCCGGCGCGGAGCATCCTCTTCATACGGTCGCCGCTGTACACTGAATCTTCAATTCAAGGTGCGCGATCCAAGATGGCGTCCCTTGCATTCCTATTGGCTGAAAAAATTGAATCAGCCAATAGGTTTTAGGCAGCTCTAATTCTATTGGATGATGAATCAGCCAATAGAATGAGAGCTGCTTTAATCCTATTGGCTGATTTGAACAGCCAATAGGATTTAAGCAGCTCTCATTCTATTGGCTGATTCATCATCCAATAGAATGAGAGCTGCTTAAATCCTATTGGCTGATTTGAACAGCAAATAGGATTTAAGCAGCTCTCATTCTATTGGCTGATTCATCATCAAATAGAATTAGAGCTGCTTAAATCCTATTGGCTGATTTTTTTAAGGGATTTTTGGGTGGATTTTATTTTTAGATTAGGATTTGGGCAGTGAAAGAGATAAATGCCCTTTTAAGGGCAATGCCCATCCAAATGCCGTTTTCATGGCAATGGGTAGCTTAGGATATTTAGATAGTTTTTTTTAATTTTTTGGGTTTGGGGTGGTGGGGGTTTGTAATGTTAGTGGGTATTTGTATTTTTTTTTTCACCAAAAGAGCTGATATCTTTAGGGCAATGTCCTACAAAAAGCCCTTTTAAGGGCTCCCCAAAAGGCCCTTTTAAGGGCCCTTGGTAGTTTGGGGGATGGGGGTTTGTTTACTGATAGGAGGTGTTTGCTTGTTTTTTGTAGCAAAAGAGCTGTTTAACTTAGGGCACTGCCCTACAAAAGGCCATTTTAAGGGCCCCTAAAAGGCCCTTTTAAGGGTCCTTGGTAGTTTATTTTAGATTAGGCTTTTTTATTTTGTGGTGTTTTTTTTTTTTTTTTTTTTTTTAATGGTATTAGAATTGGAATAATTTTTTTTTTTTTTTGATAATTTCGCTTTTTTGTTGTAATTTTAGGTTTTAGTGTAAAGTAGTTTAGGTTTTATTTGACAGGTAAGTTTATATTTATTTTAACTAGGTAGTTAGTCTACCTAGTAATAGTCTACCGAGTTAAAATAAATACAAACTTGCCTGTAAAATAAAAATAAAACCTAGGCTAGATACAATGTAACTATTAGTTATATTGTAGCTAGCTTAGGTTTTATTTCACAGGTAAGTATTTAGTTTTAACTAGGTATTATTTAGTTAATAATTGTAAGTTTAATTTAGCTGTATTTTAATTATGTTAAAGTTAGGGGGTGTTAGGGTTAGGGCTATGTTAGGGTTAGGGTTACGTTAGGGTTAGGTTTAGGGGTTAATATAGTTTAATTTAGGTTATTGCGATGAGAGGGCTGTCCATTTAGGGGTTAATAGGTTTATTTAGTGGTAGTGATGTGGGAGGCCAGAGGTTTAGGGGTTAATAGCTTTATTTAGTTGCGGCATTGTCGGAGAGCGGTGGAATGGGGGTTAATATATTTATTATAGTGTTGCGATGTTGGGGTGCGGCGGAATAGGGGTTAATAACTTAAGTATGGTGGCGGCGATATCAGGAGCGGCAGATTAGGGGTTAACAATTGTAGGCAGGTGTCGGCCATGTTGGGGCCAGCAGATTAGGGGTGTTTAGACGTGGGGTTTATGTTAGGGTGTTAGGTTTAAACTGTATTTTCTTTTTCCCCATAGACATCAATGGGGCTGCATTATTGATCTTTTCTTTCCGCGATCGCAGGTGTTGGATTTTTTTCTGATTCGCTCTCCGCATTGATGTCTATGGGGGAAGCGTGCATGAGCATGTCAAATCAACGCTTGTTTTTGGTGTGGTATGGAACTTAAAAACCCCATATCGCCCGCACAAGCCTGGTTTTTTAAAACTTGTAATGGCAGCGCTATAGCAGATTAAATAATGACACTTTTAATTTCCCTATAGCGCTCAAAACTCATAATCTAGGTGAATATGTTTTCAATATAGTACAGGTTTAATTGAATTTTCAAATAGCTCTTTTTTGTTTTTTTTTTGCATTGTCCATACTGTCCCAACTTTTTCAGGATTTGGGTTGTATTTACATTCCAATGTTCTTCACACAGGGTTATATGTTCTAAGTATTTTTAAATAGATATACCTAAATATATCTATATATATATCTATACCTATATACCTATATATATATTATCAACAAATCAACAGATATATATAGAAATATGTATTTAAAGGGACAGTCTAGTATAAATTAAACTTTCATTATTCATATAGGACTTTTAATTTTAATCAACTTTCCAATTTACTTTTTTTATCAAATTTGCTTTTTTCTCTTGGTATTCTTAGTTTAAACTAAATATAGGTAGGCTCATATGCTAATTTCTAAGCCTTTGAGGGCTGCCTCTTATCACAGGCTTTTTAAATCTCCTTTCAACACAAAGAGACAGAAAGTACACGTAGGCCATATAGATAACACTGTGTTCAGGCACAGGGGGTTAATTAAGATTTAGCACAAAACAATGCTAACTGCAAGACAATAGATAATAAACAGTCACAGTCATGTGATCAGGGGGCTGGAAGAAGGTTCCTAGATACAAGGTAATCACAGGGGTAAAACGTATATTACTATAAATGTGTTGGTTATGCAAAACTGGGGAATGGGTAATAAAGGGATTTGCTATCTTTTAAAACAATAACAATTCTTTGGTAGACTGTCCCTTTAAGAAAAGAAAAAATAACATTTAATGCTATTTGAAGAACATTGCTGTTTTTGTTGAATGAAAAACACTAGGTCTATGAAAAATAAAATATTCTTTACTCTTCTGAATAATAGTGAAACAAAACACTAGACATGCAGTATATAACTAGTTACGGCTTGTGACATGCAATATATAACTAGTTACGGCTTGTGACATGCAGTATATAACTAGTTACGGCTTGTGACATGCAATATATAACTAGTTACGGCTTGTGACATGCAATATATAACTAGTTACGGCTTGTGACATGCAGTATATAACTAGTTACGGCTTGTGACATGCAATATATAACTAGTTACGGTTTGTGACATGCAGTATATAACTAATCAAGTTACGGCTTGTGACATGCAGTATATAACTAGTTACAGCTTGTGACATGCAGTATATAACTAGTTACGGCTTGTGACATGCAGTTTATAACTAGTTACGGCTTATGACATGCAGTATATAACTAATTACGGCTTGTGACATGCAGTATATAACTAGTTACGGCTTGCGACAAGCAGTATATAACTAGTTACGGCTTGTGACATGCAATATATAACTAGTTACGGCTTGTGACATGCAGTATATAACTAGTTACGGCTTGTGACATGCAGTATATAACTAGTTACGGCTTGTGACATGCAGTTTATAACTAGTTACGGCTTATGACATGCAGTATATAACTAATTACGGCTTGTGACATGCAATATATAACTAGTTACGGCTTGCGACATGCAGTATATAACTAGTTACGGCTTGTGACATGCAATATATAACTAGTTACGGCTTGTGACATGCAGTATATAACTAGTTACGGCTTGTGACATGCAGTATATAACTAGTTACAGCTTGTGACATGCAGTATATAACTAGTTACGGCTTGTGACATGCAATATATAACTAGCTACGGCTTGTGACATGCAGTATATAACTAGTTAAGGCTTGTGACATGCAGTATATAACTAGTTACGGCTTGTGACATGCAATATATAACTAGTTACAACTTGTGACATGCAGTATATAACTAGTTACAGCTTGTGACATGCAGTATATAACTAGTTACGGCTTGTCACATGCAGTATATAACTAGTTAAGGCTTGTGACATGCAGTATATAACTAGTTACGGCTTGTGACATGCAGTATATAACTAGTTACGGCTTGTGACATGCAATATATTACTAGTTACGGCTTGTGACATGCAGTATATAACTAGTTACGGCTTGTGACATGCAGTATATAACTAGTTACGGCTTGTCTTGTATTAGGCACGTTTATAAAAATGTTGGCCAATTTACGAGTGGAGAGTAAATTTGCAGATCGCAGTATTCTTTATGCTCAAATCCATATTACAAGTGGTGCACTGTGGATTTGTTAGTTTTCTATGGGCGATGTTGAACGCCAGTGTCCGCTTGTACTGCTAGTTGAAAGTAAATGTGTTCGCTCGAACGCAATCACATTTAATGCTCAAACCTTTTACCCGAGCAGAAAGAGTTTGCCCGAAGGAAGCAGTGTCACTAAACTATTCTATTTACCCCTAAACCGACATACTCCGACATTGCAAACTAACCTACTACACTATAACCTAACCCCAAAACCGATACACCCCACATCACAAACTAACCCACTACACTATTAGACTGGCACACCCCCACATCACAAACTAACCCACTACACTATTATCCCCTAAACTGCCACACCCCCACATCACAAACTAACCCACTACACTATTAACCCCTAAACTGCCACACACCCACATTGCAAACTAACCCACTACACTATTAACTAACCCCAAAACCGATACACCCCACATCACAAACTAAACAACTACACTATTAATTAACCCCTAAACCGCCATACTCCCACATCGCATACTAACCCACTACACTATTAACTAACCCTGAAACCGACCCACCCCACATCGCAAATTAATCCACTACACTATTAACCCCGAAACCGCCACACTCCCACATCTGAAACTAACCCAGTACACTATTTACCCCTAAACTGCCACATCCCCACATCGCAAACCAACCCACTACAGTATTAACCCCTAAACTGCCACACACCCACATTGCAAACTAAACAACTACACTATTAACTAACACCGAAACCACCCCACTCCCACAGAACAAACTAACTCACTACACTATTAACCCCTAAACTGCCATACTCCCACATCACAAACTAACCCACTACACTATTAATTAACCCCTCAACCACCACACTCCCACAGAACAAACTAACCCACTACACTATTAACCCCTAAAACCGCCATACTCCCACATCACAAACTAACCCACTACACTATTAACCCCTAAACTGCCACACTCCCACATCACAAACTAACCAACTACACTATTAACTAACCGAAACCCCACACCCCCACACCACAAACTAACCCACTACACTATTAACTAACCCCGAAACTGCCACACTACCACATAACAAACTAACCCACTACACTATTAACACCTAAACCACCACACCCCCACATCACAAACTAACCCACTAAACTATTAACACCTAAACCGCCACACTCCCACATAACAAACTAACCCACTACACTATTAACCCCTAAACTGCCACACCCCCACATCACAAACTAACCCACTTCACTATTAACTAACCCCAAAACCGCCACACCCCACATCACAAAATATCCCACTACACTATTAACTAACCCCCTTAACCGCCACACTCCCACATTGCACACTAACCCACTACACTATTAACTAACCCCAAAACCGCCACACCCCCACATCGCAAACTAACCCACTACACTATTAACTAACCCTGAAACCACCACACTCCCACATCACAAACTAAACAACTACACTATTAACTAACCCCAAAACCGCCACACCCCCACATCGCAAACTAACCCACTACACTATTAACTAACCCTGAAACCACCACACTCCCACATCACAAACTAAACAACTACACTATTAACTAACATAGAACCTGCCACACTCCCACATCACAAAATAACCCACTACACTATTAACCCCTAAACCGCCACACTCCCACATTACAAACTAAACAACTACACTATTAACTAACACTGAAACCGCCACACTCCCACATCACAAAATAACCCACTACACTATTAACTAACCCCGAAAACTGCCATAATTCCACATTGCAAACTAACCCACTAAACTATTAACAACTAAACCACAACCTCCATCACAAAATACCCATTAACATCTAAACCCCCTAACCAGCTAGTTAGCACCCCCAAAATACTAATCTTACCAATAAAAAAAAAAAACTAACAGTACCTTTAAAAATAAAAAGCTAACGTTACTTTAAAAATTAAAAACCTGATATTACAGAAAATAAAAAACCTACCATTACAGAAAACAACAAACAAATTACCAAAAATAAAAAAAAGAGTTTCTCTTGTTAAGTGTATCCAGTCCACGGATCATCCATTACTTATGGGATATATTCTCCTTCCCAACAGGAAGCTGCAAGAGTCCACCCACAGCAAAGCTGCTATATAGCTCCTCCCCTAACTGCCATTACCAGTCATTCTCTTGCAAGTCTCAACATAGATAGGAGGTCGTGAGAGTCTGTGGTTTTTTATACTTAGTTTATTTCTTCAATCAAAAGTTTGGTATTTTTAAATGGCACCGGAGTGTGCTGTTTATCTCAGGCAGTATTTGGAAGAAGAATCTGCCTGCGTTTTTTCTATGATCTTAGCAGACGTAACTAAGATCCAGTTGCTGTTCTCACACATTCTGAGGAGTAAGGTACTTCAGAGGGGGAATGGCGTGCAGGTTTTCCTGCAAATAAGGTATGTGCAGTAAAATATTTTTCTAAGGAATGGAATTGACTAAGAAAATACTGCTGATACCGAAGTAATGTAAGTACAGCCTTTAAATGCAGTGAAAGCGACTGGTACCAGGCTGATTGATAGAGATATATGCTAAGGTATGTGCAGTAATATATTTTTCTAAGGAATGGAATTGACTAAGAAAATACTGCTGATACCGAAGTAATGTAAGTAAAGCCTTAAATGCAGTGATAGCGACTGGATCAGGCTTATTAATAGACATACATACTCTTATAAGAATGTGTTTTAAAACGTTTGCTGGCATGTTTAATCGTTTTTTAACATATGTTTGGTGATAAAACTTATTGGGGCCTAATTTTTCCACATGGCTGGCTTAAATTTTGCATAGAAACAGTTATAGGGAAGGTAATCCACAGCTCAGCTGTGGCAGTTTTGTTGTGTCTGTTTAAAGAAATGTTGTTGTTTTTTTTTTATCTGTTTTTTGCATTAAGGGGTTAATCATCCATTTGCAAGTGGGTGCAATGCTCTGTTAACTTATTACATGTACTGTAAAAATTTCGTTTGATTTACTGCATTTTTTCACTGTTTTTCAAATTTTGACAAAATTTGTTTCTCTTAAAGGCACAGTAACGTTTGTTATATTTGCTTGTTAACTTGATTTAAAGTGTTTTCCAAGCTTACTAGTCTCTTTATTAGTTCTAACATGTCTAACATAGAGGAGGCTCTGTGTTTATTATGTTTAAAGCCATGGTGGAACCCCATTTTAGAATGTGTACCAGATGTACTGATTTCATGTTAAACAATAAAGATCATTTTTTGTATTTAAAAACATTATCACCAGAGGATTCTGTCGAGGGGGAAGTTATGCCGACTAACTCTCCCCATGTGTCAGACCCTTTGACTCCCGCTTTAGGGACTCACGCTCAAATGGCGCCAAGTACATCAAGGGCACCCATAGTGTTTATTTTACCAGAGGATTCTGTCGAGGGGGAAGTTATGCCGACTAACTCTCCCCACGTGTCAGACCCTTCGACTCCCGCTCCAGGGACTCACGCTCAAATGGCGCCAAGTATATCAATGGCGCCCATAGCGTTTATTTTACAAGACATGGCAAAGGTTGTGTATAATACACTGGCAGCAGTATTAGTCAGACTACCTGAAATTAAAAGAAAGCAAAACAGCTCTGGGGGTAGATACAGAGCATACAGACGCTTTAAGAACCATGTCTGATACTACCTCACAATATGCTTAGTCTGTGGGTGATATTTGTGACTCAGGGAAGATGATTTAACCTGATTCTGATATTTCTACATTTAAAATTTATGCTTGAGAACCTCCACTTGTTGCTCAGGGAGGCTTTAGCTGCTCTGAATGAATGTGTACAATCGCAGTGCCAGAGAAATTGTGTAGACTGGATAAATAATATGCAGTGCCGGTGTGTACTAAAATTTTTCATAAGGAATGGGATAGACCAGGTGTGCCGTTCTCTTCCCCTCCTATTTTTTAGAAGAATGTTTTCTAATAGTTGCCACCACACGGGACTTATGGCAGACAGTTCCTAAGGTGGAGAGAAGAGTTTCTACTCTAGCTAAGCGTACCACTACCTCTGGCGAGGACTGTTGTGCTTTTTTAGATCCAATGGATAAAAAATGTTTATTCAACAAGGTTTTATCCTGCAGCCCCTTGCACGCATTGCTCCTGTCACTGCTGCTGCGGCGTTCTGGTTTGAGTCTCTTGATGAGGCTTTACAGGCTCCATTGGATGAATATATTTGACAAGCTTAGAGCACTTAAGCTAGCCAATTCCTTTGTTTTCTGATGCCTTTGTTCCTTTGACTAGACTAACGGCTAAGAATTCTGTTTTTTACTATACTGGCGCGCAGAGCACTATGGCTTATATCATGGTCAGCTGTCGTGACTTTAATAAATAAGCTACTTAACTTCCCTTCAAGGGGCAGACCCTATTCAGGCCTAGTTTGAAGGAGATTATTACTTATATCACTGGAGGAAAAGATCATGCCCTTCCTCAGGACAGGTCCAAATCAAGGGACAAAAAAGACCTAATTTTCGTGCCTTTCGAAAATTCAAGGCAGGTGTGGCATCAACTTCCTCTAAGGCAAAATAAGAGGGAACTTTTGCTCAGTCCAAGGCGGTCTGGAGACAACCGGACCTGGAACAAAGATAAGCAGGTCAAGGAGCCTGCTGCTGCCTCTAAAACAGCATGAGGAACGGACCCCTATCTGGTAACGGATCCTATAGGGGGCAGACTTCATTCTTCGCCCAGGCGTGGGCAAGAGATGCCCAGGATCCCTGGGCATTGGAAATTATACCCCAGAGATATCTTCTGGATTTCAAAGCTTTCCCCCCCAAAAAAGGGGAGTTTTTGCCTTTCACATTTATCTGCAAACCAGATAAAGAAAGAGACATTCTTGCATTGTGTACGTGACCCATTCAGTTCCAATAGAGGAACAGGGACACAGTTTTCCTCAAATCGGTTTGTGGTTCCCAAGGAAAGGAAACCTTCAGACCTATTTTGGATCTAAAAGATCTTAAACAAATTCTTTAGAATTCTATCATTTAAGATGGAAACTATTCGTACCATCTTAACTATGATCCAGGAGAGTCAATAGAGGACTACAATGGATTTGAAGGATGCTTATCCTCACATTACGATGCATAAAGATCTCCATTGGTTTTTCAGGTTTGCCTTTCTAGACAGGCATTACCAGTTTGTAGCTCTTTCCTTTGGGTTAACTACAGCCCCTAGAATCTTTATGGAGGTTCTGGGGTCACTTTGGCGGTCCTTAGGCCGCGGGGCATAGAAGTGGCCCCTTATTTAGACGACATCCTGATACAGGCGTCAAACATCCAAGTTGCCAAGTCTCATACGGACGTAGTACTGGCATTTCTGAGATCGCATGGGTGGAAAGTGAACAAGGAAAGAGTTCTCTATCCCCAATATCAAGGGTTTCCCTCCTAGGGATTCTGATAGATTTTGTAGAAATTAAAATTTACCTGACGGAGTCCAGGTTGTCAAAGTTTCTAAATTTCTGCCGTGTTCTTCATTCCATCCGCGCCCTTTGGTGGCTCAGTACATGAATGTAATCGGCTTAATGGTAGCGGCAAGGGACATAGTACCGTTTGCACGCCTACATTTCAGACCACTGCAACTATGCATGCTCAGCCAGAGGAACGGGGATTACACAGATTTGTTCTCCTGTTAAATCCGGACCAAGAAACCAGAGATTCTCTTCTCTGGTGACTATCTCGGGTCCATCTGTCCAAGGGTATGACCTTCCGCAGGTCAGATGGGACAATTGTTACAACAGATGCCAGCCTTTTAGGTTGGGATACAGTCTGGAACTCCCTGAAGGCTCAGGGATAGTGGACTCAGGAGGAGACCCTCCTTCTAATGAATATTCTGGAACTGGGAGCAATATTCCATGCTTTTCAGACTTGGCCTCAGTTAGCAACTCTGAGGTACATCATATTTCAGTCGGACAATATCACGACTGTGGCTTACATCAACCATCAAGGGGGAACAGAAGTTCCCTAGCAATGTTAGAAGTCTTAAAATAATTCACAGGACAGAGACTCACTCTTGTCTAAAAGCTATCCCTATCCCAGGTGTTGAGAACTGGGAGGCAGATTTTCTAAGTCGTCAGACTTTTCATCCGGGGGAGTGGGAATTCCCTCCGGAGGGGTTTGCACAAGATCAAGCAGGAGAGTGCTTTGGTGCTTTTGACAGCGCCTGCGTGGCCACGCAGGACCTGGTATGCAGATCTGGTGGACATGTCATCCTTTCCACCACGGTCTCTGCTTCTGAGACAGGACCCTCTACCTCAGGGTCTTTTCAACCATCTAAATATAACTAATCTGAGATGGACTGCCTGGAGACAGAACGCTTGATGTTATCAAAGCATGGCTTCTCCGAGTCAGTAATTGATACCTTAATACAGGCATAAAAGCCTGTCTCTAGGAAAATTTAACATAAGATATGGTGTAAATAGCTTATTGTTATGAATCCAAGGGTTACTCATGGAGTAAAGTCTGGATTCCCAGGATATTATCTTTTCTCCAAGATGATTTTGAGAAAAGGGTTGTCAGCTAGTTCTTTAAAAGGACAGATTTCTACTCTGTCTATTCTTTTGCACAAGCGTCTGGCAGGTATTCTAGACGTTCAGGCATTTGGTCAGGCTTTGGTTAGAACTAAGCCTGTGGTTAAAAATGTTGCTCCGCCATGGAGCTTAAATCTGGTTCTTAAGGTTCTTCAAGGAGTTCCATTTGAACCTTTTCATTCCATAGATATCAAACTTCTATCTTGGAAAGTTCCTTTTTGGTAGCTATTTCCACGGCTCATAGAGTCTCCGAGTTATCTGCGTTGCAATGTGATTCTCCTTATCTGGTTCTCCGTACGGATAAGGTAGTCCTGTGTACCAACCTGGGTTTTTACCTAAGGTGGTATCTAACAAGAATATCACTCAAGAGATTGTTGTTCCATTCTTGTATCCTAATCCTTCTTCAAAGAAGGAACGTCTATTACACAATTTGGACGTGGTTCGTGTTTTAAAGTTTTACTTACAAGCTACTACAGATTTTCATCAAACATTCACCTTGTTTGTTGTCTATTCTGGACAGAGGAGAGGTCAAAGGACTTCAGCAACCTCTCTGTCTTTTTGGTTAAAAAGCATAATTCATTTAGCTTATGAGACTGCTGGACAGCAGCCTCCTGAAGGGATTACAGCTCATTCTACTAGAGCTGTGGTTTTCACTTGGGCCTTTTTTAAATGTGGCTTCTGTTGAACAGATTACAAGACGGAGTCTTGGTCTGCGTTTCATACTTTTTCAAATTTAACAAATTTGATACCTTGCTTCTTCGGAGGCTATTTTTGGGAGAAAGGGTTTTTTACAGGCAGTGGTAACTTCCGTTTAAGTACCTGCCTTGTCCCTCCCATCATCCGTATACTTTAGCTTTGGTATTGGTATCCCATAAGTAATGGATGATCCGTGGACTGGATACACTTAACAAGAGAAAACATAATTTATGCTTACCTGATAAATTTATTTCTCTTGTAGTGTATCCAGTCCACGGCCCGCCCTGTCACTTTAAGGCAGGTAATTTTTCCATTAAACTACAGTCACCACTGCACCCTATGGTTTTCCTTTCTCTGCATGTTTTCGGTCGAATGACTGGTAATGGCAGTTAGGGGAGGAGCTATATAGCAGCTTTGCTGTGGGTGGACTCTTGCAGCTTCCTGTTGGGAAGGAGAATATATCCCATAAGTAATGGATGATCCGTGGACTGGATACACTACAAGAGAAATAAATTTATCAGGTAAGCATAAATTATGTTTTTGCTTATTCTAAAAAGCCCATACCAAAATAAAAAAACCTATACTAAAACTACAGCAATAGCCCTTAAAAGGGCCTTTTGTAGGGCATTACCTTAAAGTGATTTAGCTCTTTTTCAAAGTAACCCCCACCACCACAAAAAAAGGCTATCTAAAAAACAAACTACTCAAAAAATTGCCCAGTAAAGGGCATTTGGCTGGACATTGCCCTTAGAAGCACATTTAGCTCTTTTCCTGCCCATATAATTAAAAAAAAAAAGCCTAATCTACAAAAAACTCCTAACATTAAACCCCAAAGATGGAACTAACCAAACTTGAATCCGGACGGCTGCGCTCCATCTTTATCCCGGCAGCGGTCTTCTTATCTTCATCCCAGCAGCAGTCTTCTTCTTTTCATCCATCTTCTTATCTTCCATCCCTGACGTCCTCTTCATGCGGTCACCTGCCATAAACTGAATTTAGAATGTGAGGTACCCCCTTTATATAAGGGTACCCTTGCATTCCTATTTACTGATTTTAAATTTCAAGAAAAAATCAGCCAATAGAAAAAGTTTTCATTCTATTTGCTGATTTGAATTTGAATTTGAAATTTAAAATCAGCCAATAGGAATGCAAAGGTACCCTTATATAAAAATGGTACCTCACATTCAAAATTCAGTGTGCGGCAGGTGACCAGATGACAAGGATGTCTGGGACAGAAGATAAGAAGATGGAGGAAGAAGATTGCTGCCGGGATGAAGATAAGAAGACCGCCGCCGGGATGAAGTTAAGAAGACCACCGCCGGGATGAAGATAAGAAGACCACTGCCAGGATGAAGATAAGAAGACCACTGCCAGGATGAAGATAAGAAGACCGGCACCAGGATGAAGATAAGAAGACCACCGCCAGGATGAAGATAAGAAGACTGCCGCCAGGATGAAGATAGTAGTTGTAGATGGCGCAGGTCTGTTGGAAATTTTAATCTCTCTAATGAATGAAGAGAGAAAAGGCTTGAGGTGTAAATAAAAGCCAATTAATAAAGGTGCAGTATACTCACTCCATAAGTTGCATGATATCTGCTGGTCTGGAGTGT
Organism: Bombina bombina; assembly: GCF_027579735.1. Classification (NCBI taxonomy): domain Eukaryota; kingdom Metazoa; phylum Chordata; class Amphibia; order Anura; family Bombinatoridae; genus Bombina; species Bombina bombina. Next base: position 238,566,057 of record NC_069505.1, on the reverse strand, counting down.
GCTGCTCTGATATCTGATGGTGATAGTCCAAAGGATATCCAAGAACTGGGAGTAAGGTGGAAACTCCAATGAGAGATATATCGAATATATAATAATAAAAATAAGTAATAACTTACTCCATAGAAAGGAGATTCCAGCCATCACAGCAAAAAAGATCACAATCTTCCAGCTTAGGTAATAAAATATTTATTAGCTCAACGCGTTTCAACGTTTATAAACTTCTTTTTCAAGAGCAAAAGTTAAAACAATTGAAGACTTCAATTGTTTTAACTTCAATTGTTTTAACAATCGGAATTAAGGTAGGAAAAATCCTATTGGCTGATGCAATCGGATGGCCATGGATTACACTAGTATTGTACAGTATATTAGGTTATACACTCTGCTATGGGTTACACCTAATGTACAGTACATAATACTAGTCTAATCCCACCTAACACTTACCGAAATTCTGAATTTCCGAATCCAGCCGAATTTATTCGAATCTGAATGAATCCGAAACAAATCCAAACCGAATTTATTCAAATCTGAATGAATCCGAAACAAATCCGAACCGAAATGATTCAAATTTTTCCGAATTCGAATCGCTCCGAACCGAAATTCGAAAAAATACGAATCGAACCGAACCGAATTTTTTCGCAATGCACATGTCTAGCTCTGAGTGCAAGGTGGACATTAATCAACTGCAGATTATACAGTCAGAGGGCAGTGTTTTATATAAAACACCATAGGTATGAATATTATTGCTACAATACAAAATGATAGATTGTACAGTCAGAGGACAATGTTTTATATAAAATACCATAGGTATGAATATTATTGCTACAATACAAAATGACATTGTACAGTCAGAGGGCAGTGTTTTATATAAAATACCATAGGTATGAATATTATTGCTACAATACAAAATGACAGATTGTACAGTCAGACGGCAGTGTTTTATATAAAATACCATAGGTATGAATATTATTGCTACAATACAAAATAATAGATTGTACAGTCAGAGGGCAGTGTTTTATATAAAATACCATAGGTATGAATATTATTGCTACAATACAAAATGGAAATAGTGGCAACGGTGTTAGTTTAAGCAAATATCAACCCCTTCATAATATAGTATGCTGAAATAATAGTAGATATATAATCTATTCAGTATTCATTATATACCAGTTAGTATCACTGGTGAAGTGTAGGAGAAGGGGGGTGCTGACTGTCTGATAGATATATAGGTACAAAAAAGAGAGAGAAGTTTGACAGTACCCAGCACTCACAAAACACTATATAGTAACAGTATGCATTGAAAACCGGATTGTGTCCAGAACTGGTTATTAAAACGTAACTTTTACTAATGATAGAATAAAAAAAAAAACCGGTTGGTAAATAGTACCAAATGTATAACATAAATATGTGAGACATACATTTAAAACTTAGATTAAGAAACAGATCAGGACTGTGTGTGAGACTTCAAAAACAGAATTACTTCCCTGGGTAATAGTTCAAATACACCTTAACCCTCAGGGCTCAGAGAATACACGGATTGCTCTAAAGCTAATCTAAAAAGGGGATTGACCCCAACAACATTACCTAATCTGAGCAATACTGGTACCTAAAGCAGGAGAGGAAACGGTTTATAAATGACTGATTAAGGAAGGCAATTGCCACATCAATATAAGCTTAGAAAAGTCCCAGGTAAACACAAATTAGCAAGTCTCATGCACACAGACAAGGCCTGATGTACATTTCGCCGCTAGCACGGCTTTCTCAGAGGCTAACCAGAGTCAGGGCCCCAACCCGGTATTTGTATCGTCATTGACCAATAGAAATTGGTTCTAAGCACACACCTCTAGATGCAGCCTATCGCAAGAGGCTTAATGTAATTGGTTAAAGATTCATCACATGATCGTATCAAGCAGGTGTCAGGATAGTAACATGTTGAAACAATTTTGTGATATAAGGTATTAGATATTTGCTACATTGTTTCAAAATCAAGAATAGGTGTCAGGAGCATTGAAAGATGACAGCAACCGTTCCATCCCAACATGATTTACTAAACTCGATTGTAATTGATGCATAAATCCTCTCCATGTATGTTGATAGAAAATTTTATTGCGTTTTTCAAAAAACGATCATAAGAGAATGATGTCAACATCCTTCCTATATCACATGAAGGTGAATACTCTATTGATGTAGAAAAATAAATAAATAAAACCTCTCCATGTATATTGATAGAAAATTTAAATTTATTTAAGTTTTAATTGCGTTTTTCAAAAAACGATCATGAGAGAATGATGTCAAAAATCATTCACAAATTGACTTAAATAAGACACACTCTTCTTATCTGTCAGAGCAAAGAGTAATGTTAACACGAATAAGTATATTGACTCTATTGAGACGGAGTCTTCTTGTGTGTCCCTAGTAGATTAAGTGCATAAAATAGCTTGATATTAAAAATCTATATGTAAGATTTATGAATAATATCACGTAATGCGTATCACATTTCAAATAACGAATCAAAAAAGGGGGGGACATTGTTTGCAATATTTCAGCCAATATTATCACTATAGTGCAGATCCTGCCCATTAGTGGATTAACCAAATTTAATTGCGTTTTTCAACAAACGATAATAAAAGAATAATGTCAACACTAATCCACCAATTGACTTAAATTGAACATACTATTCTTATTTATAAAAGCAAAGAGTATTGTTTCTTATGCCTCTCCATGTATATTGATAGAAAGTTTAAATTTTAATTGCGTTTTTCAAAAAACGATCATGAGAGAATGATGTCAAAACTCATTCACAAATTGACTTAAATCAGACACACTCTTCATATCTGTCAGAGCAAAGAGTAATGTTAACACGAATAAGTATACTGTATTGACTCTATTGAAACGAAATCTTATTGTGTGTCCCTAGTAGATAAAGTGCATAAAATAGCTTGATATCAAAAATCTGTATGTAAGATTTATGAATAATTTCACGTAATGCGTATCACATTTCAAATAGCAAACCAAAAAAGGGGGGACATTGTTTGCAATGTTTCAGCCAATATTATCACTATAGTGCAAATCCTTCCCATTAGTGGATTAACCAAATTTAATTGCGATTTTCAACAAACAATAATAAGAGAATAATGTCAACACTAATCCACCAATTGACTTAAATTGAACACACTATTCTTATTTATAAAAGCAAAGAGTATTGTTATGCAATCATAAGATGAAATATGCTAAAGTGTATCTCTTATTACAGTGGTTATAGTTGTAATTTATTTTGTACTGTAATTTCCCAAACATCATCTGCTACAAGTATAGGACTATCATTCGTGCCAGTATGGTAGTTTATCCCTATATGGGTTATAACAATAGTGTTACTGTTCCTTCTGTCATGGATTATTGATCTATATGCACATAAAAAGTCACCTATTGTTCATTTACAGGAATGCCGCAAATCCATCCTGTTCGTTAATCCCATAGGGTGTAAGGGTATTAAGCCAAAAAATCCAGCGGCATTCAGATTGGAGCAGCATTTGTTCTATATCGCCTCCTCTTATGCCTGGTTTTATAACCTGTAATACAGAGACTTTTAGTCATGGTCTAGGACCATGTTTCTTTAAGTAATGTCTTGCTACCGGAGTAAGTGTTTTATTTTTACCTATATCAGTAATGCAATTTTTAATGCTATTGATATGTTCACCTATTCTGGTGCGTAGTTCTCTGGTCGTAATACCCACATATCTCAAACCACATTCACACAGTAAACAGTAGACCACATTTTTGGTCCTACAATTAGCGAAACCAAGCATCCGTTTGGTTCCAGCACGTGTAGAAAATTCTCTTTCATCATGTATATATTCGCAGAAGCTACATGAGCCACAAGCATAAGTTCCACATAATCTTTTGGTACTTGGTTTTTTCCTAATAAAATGAAGAGAGATCTAAAGGACTTTGAGAAAGGACGAATATTCACCTGGGATGAAAAAATGCCCAGGCGTAGGCCAGTAAATAGTTTGCCTCCTCCCAAAGACACCACACAATCAGACTATGACTCCTCTACTGTGGAGGACAGTGATACAGAACAAAGTAATCCTACCAGTAGTAGTTTTTTAGGCCGCAAATCGGATCAATTAGATTCAGGAACAAAAGAACAACAAGAAGGGGCAAGGGGGGAAACAGAACACTAAGGGACAGAACGAGATGGGGTTATGTCAAGGACAACCAACATATGAGGAGGGAAGATTGGGGCAGAAGACCCAAGTGGTAGAAGATGAGAACAAATTACAAGTAATTAACATTTCTAAAAAAATCTTAAATCAAGATCATATTAAGGTTTTAGCTAGAGGCCTCTCTTTTTCCCCCACAACGCCACTTGATAAGTTTGAGTTAATCAAGGATCTTCACTTGTTCTGCCGCAAACTGGCACTCAAAAAGATGTTTAATACTGAAAGTGACCCAGTTACTGATGACTTAAGAATGTTAGACACTCTAGTTGAACTCTGGAACGAGAGTGAGGGGTCTGCTGTAGAGACCACTGAGGTTACTTTGGATAAGAAACTTAGAATAAAATCTAAATTTATGCCAAGTATTAACAAAATAGCACCTTTACAGGTATTCTTAAATATGGTCATGACAGACTTTTTGAGAATTAGTGATGACAAGAAAACTATCAATCTGACGAAGGCAGAAAATGAAGCACTCCTAGAAATTAAAACATGGGAGGATGTGGTGATTAAGGCGTCAGACAAAGGGGGGAATGTAGTTATCTGGGACAAAGAGTAGATACAGGAGGCTAACAAACAACTTAGTGATAAGAAATGTTATAAATTGTTATTCTCAAACCCTACAATTCAATTCCTGACAAATTATAAGAGCTTAATAACAGAAGCCAAAATGAACGGCACTATCAGTCAAAAGGAATATTGCTTCTAAGAAGTAAAGAATCCGAAAATTGCAACACTATATCTCTTACCTAAGGTTCACAAAAATAGAACAAAACCACCAGGCAGACCTATAGTCTCGAGTATAGGGAGTCTATGTGAACAAGCGAGTAGATTTCTTGACCTATATTTACAAGATATAGTGACTTCCGTCCCTTCCTATACCAGGGACACAATGGACATACTTGGGAAAATAAATGACATAACAGTTGACACAGAAACTCTATTAATAACCTGTGATGTCGAGTCACTCTATACATCTATCAAACACGACAAAGGCTGTGATGCAGTCAAATATTTCTTGGACATGCAAGCTAATGACAAAAAAGAACGTAATGATTTTATAATAAAATTATTACACTTTGTCCTCAAACACAATTACTTTGTATTCAACGACAGATTTTACTTACAGACACAGGGGACCGCTATGGGTTCTAGCTGTGCCCCCACATATGCGAACATCTATTTGGGGTGGTGGGAGCGTGAAATAGTTTTTGGAGAGGATATGTCACAGTACACACAGTACATAAGCATGTGGAGTCGCTATATAGATGATTTGTTTATCATCTGGACAGGCAGCATAAATAAATTCAAAGAATTCAAATCAATTTTAAATACTAATGATCTAAATTTAAGATTGACCTATAATACAAGTGAGTCCGAAGTTGAATTCTTGGATGTCATGATCTATAAAGATGAGAGAAATATGCTAAAAACTGATCTATTTAGAAAAAAGACAGCAACAAATTATTTGCTACAGTATGACAGCTGTCATACTACACAAACTAAAAGAGCAATTCCTACTGGGGAATTCCTCAGAATCAGGAGGAATTGTACAGATGATGTTGTTTTCATGAAAAGAGCGAAAGAGCTCAAATTGCGTCTGAAGGAGAGAGGTTACACAAGAAAAATTATAAGATTGCCATTCCAACGTGCCAAAAGAACCTCAAGAGACTCCTTACTCATATCTAAAAAGAAAAACACAAAACTTGATGATACTGTAAGATTTGTTACAACCTATAACTCAGAACATCAGCACATTCATGAGATACTTAATAAACATGTTAACATCTTAAAATCAGATCCAGTTTTGGCTAATTGTATAGCCCAAAGAATTAACACCAGCTGGCGCAGAGCACCAACAATAGGGAACAAACTGGTACAGAGTCATTTTATTAGGAAAAAACCAAGTACCAAAAGATTATGTGGAACTTATGCTTGTGGCTCATGTAGCTTCTGCGAATATATACATGATGAAAGAGAATTTTCTACACGTGCTGGAACCAAACGGATGCTTGGTTTCGCTAATTGTAGGACCAAAAATGTGGTCTACTGTTTACTGTGTGAATGTGGTTTGAGATATGTGAGTATTACGACCAGAGAACTACGCACCAGAATAGGTGAACATATCAATAGCATTAAAAATTGCATTACTGATATAGGTAAAAATAAAACACTTGCTCCGGTAGTAAGACATTACTTAAAGAAACTTAGTCCTAGACCACGACTAAAAGTCTCTGTATTACAGGTTATAAAACCAGGCATAAGAGGAGGCGATATAGAACAAATGCTGCTCCAATCTGAATGCCGCTGGATTTTTTGGCTTAATACCCTTACACCCTATGGGATTAACGAACAGGATGGATTTGCGGCATTCCTGTAAATGAACAATAGGTGACTTTTTATGTGCATATAGATCAATAATCCATGACAGAAGGAACAGTAACACTACTGTTATAACCCATATAGGGATAAACTACCATACTGGCACGAATGATAGTCCTATACTTGTAGCAGATGACGTTTGGGAAATTACAGTACAAAATAAATTATAACTATAACCACTGTAATAAGAGATACACTTTAGCATATTTCATCTTATGATTGCATAACAATACTCTTTGCTTTTATAAATAAGAATAGTGTGTTCAATTTAAGTCAATTGGTGGATTAGTGTTCACATTATTCTCTTATTATCGTTTGTTGAAAAACGCAATTAAATTTGGTTAATCCACTAATGGCCAGGATTTGCACTATAGTGATAATATTGGCTGAAACATTGCAAACAATGTCCCCCCTTTTTTGGTTTGCTATTTGAAATGTGATACGCATTACGTGAAATTATTCATAAATCTTACATACAGATTTTTGATATCAAGCTATTTTATGCACTTTATCTACTAGGGACACACAATAAGATTTCGTTTCAATAGAGTCAATACAGTATACTTATTCGTGTTAACATTACTCTTTGCTCTGACAGATATGAAGAGTGTGTCTGATTTAAGTCAATTTGTGAATGAGTTTTGACATCATTCTCTCATGATCGTTTTTTGAAAAACGCAATTAAAATTTAAACTTTCTATCAATATACATGGAGAGGCATAAGAAACAATACTCTTTGCTTTTATAAATAAGAATAGTGTGTTCAATTTAAGTCAATTGGTGGATTAGTGTTGACATTATTCTTTTATTATCGTTTGTTGAAAAACGCAATTAAATTTGGTTAATCCACTAATGGGCAGGATCTGCACTATAGTGATAATATTGGCTGAAATATTGCAAACAATGCCCCCCCCCTTTTTTGATTCGTTATTTGAAATGTTATACGCATTACGTGATATTATTCATAAATCTTACATATAGATTTTTAATATCAAGCTATTTTATGCACTTAATCTACTAGGGACACACAAGAAGACTCCGTCTCAATAGAGTCAATATACTTATTCGTGTTAACATTACTCTTTGCTCTGACAGATAAGAAGAGTGTGTCTTATTTAAGTCAATTTGTGAATGATTTTTGACATCATTCTCTCATGATCGTTTTTTGAAAAACGCAATTAAAACTTAAATAAATTTAAATTTTCTATCAATATACATGGAGAGGTTTTATTTATTTATTTTTCTACATCAATAGAGTATTCACCTTCATGTGATATAGGAAGGATGTTGACATCATTCTCTTATGATCGTTTTTTGAAAAACGCAATAAAATTTTCTATCAACATACATGGAGAGGATTTATGCATCAATTGAGGATTTTCCTATGTGTGACATAGGAAGGATGAATCTCATTATATGTGTGTTGAAAGGTGTGAATGAAAATCTGTTATTGGTAATAAACGCAGACTTTTGTATTGCAAGACACTTTCGAATCCAATTGGTGGATAGAATTAATCTTTGACCAGGTGGGAGTGACAATTCTGAGTAAGCTAGACCTGCATGATTGAAAATTACAATCGAGTTTAGTAAATCATGTTGGGATGGAACGGTTGCTGTCATCTTTCAATGCTCCTGACACCTATTCTTGATTTTGAAACAATGTAGCAAATATCTAATACCTTATATCACAAAATTGTTTCAACATGTTACTATCCTGACACCTGCTTGATACGATCATGTGATGAATCTTTAACCAATTACATTAAGCCTCTTGCGATAGGCTGCATCTAGAGGTGTGTGCTTAGAACCAATTTCTATTGGTCAATGACGATACAAATACCGGGTTGGGGCCCTGACTCTGGTTAGCCTCTGAGAAAGCCGTGCTAGCGGCGAAATGTACATCAGGCCTTGTCTGTGTGCATGAGACTTGCTAATTTGTGTTTACCTGGGACTTTTCTAAGCTTATATTGATGTGGCAATTGCCTTCCTTAATCAGTCATTTATAAACCGTTTCCTCTCCTGCTCTAGGTACCAGTATTGCTCAGATTAGGTAATGTTGTTGGGGTCAATCCCCTTTTTAGATTAGCTTTAGAGCAATCCGTGTATTCTCTGAGCCCTGAGGGTTATGGTGTATTTGAGCTATTACCCAGGGAAGTAATTCTGTTTTTGAAGTCTCACACACAGTCCTGATCTGTTTCTTAATCTAAGTTTTAAATGTATGTCTCACATATTTATGTTATACATTTGGTAATATTTACCAACCTTTTTTATTTTATTCTATCATTAGTAAAAGTTACGTTTTAATAACCAGTTCCGGTCACAATCCGGTTTTCAATGCATACTGTTACTATATAGTGTTTTGTGAGTGCTGGGTACTGTCAAACTTCTCTCTCTTTTGTACCTACAATACAAAATGACATTGTACAGTCAGAGGGCAGTGTTTTATATAAAACACCATAGGTATGAATATTATGGCTACAATACAAAATGACAGATTGTACAGTCAGAGGGCAGTGTTTTATATAAAATACCATAGATATGAATATTATTGTTACAATACAAAATGACAGATTGTACAGTCAGACGGCAGTGTTTTATATAAAATACCATAGGTATGAATATTATTGCTACAAAACAAAATGACATTGTACAGTCAGAGGGCAGTGTTTTATATAAAATACCATAGGTATGAATATTATTGCTACAATACAAACTGACAGATTGTGCAGTCAGAGGGCAGTGTTTTATATAAAACACCATAGGTATGAATATTATTGCTACAATACAAAATGACAGATTGTACAGTCAGAGGGCAGTGTTTTATCTAAAACACCATAGGTATGAATATTATTGCTACAATACAAAATGACAGATTGTACGGTCAGAGGGCAGTGTTTCATATAAAATACCATAGGTATGAATATTATTGCTACAATACAAAATGACAGATTGTACAGTCAGAGGGCAGTGTTTTATATAAAATACCATAGTTATGAATATTATTGCTACAATACAAAATGACAGATTGTACAGTCAGAGGGCACTGTTTTATATAAAATACCATAGGTATGAATATTATTGCTACAATACAAAATGATAGATTGTACAGTCAGAGGGCAGTGTTTTATATAAAATACCATAGGTATGAATAATATTGCTAAAATACAAAATGCCAGGGCTGTTGCACAGGATAAACACACTTTAAAAAAAAAACTGACCCTTGGTTGATTGTGAACATTGCAGGGTTGGTCAGCAAAGTTTCTAAATGAAGCCCTAGGCCTCTATTTATCAAGCTGTCACTTAACTGAAATTGACGGCTCCAATACTCCCGCCTAAGATCGCCTAACATCGCCGCCGCAGACCTGAATACGTTCTCCAAAATTATCAAAAAAGCTGTCAAAAAGGCGCGCACCAAGTACGGAGCGATGAGCAGCGGACTGTTGTTAACTAACAGTCATCGATCTCGCTGCTCTACGGCTTTTTTTAGCATTTTTGGTAAACCGTCACTAAACACTCACACTATACTATACTGTTTTACCCCTAAAGCGCCGCTCCCGGACCCCGCCGCACCTAAATAAAGTTATTAACCATTAAACCGCCGCTCACGGTGCCCACCGAAACTCTAATAAATGTATTAACCCCTAAACTGCCGCTCCCGGTTCCCACCGCCACCTACATTATCCGCCTCCTATACCGCCGCCACCTACATAAAGTTATTAACCCCTATCCTGCCGCTCCCGTCCCCGCCGCAAATAAATAAAGTGTTTAACCCCTAAACCGCCGCACCCAGAGCCCACCGCCACCTACATTATATTTTTTAACCCCTAATCTGCCCCCCTACACCGCCGCCACCTACATTATATTTATTACCCCCTAATCTGCCCCCCTTACACCGCCGTTACTATATTAAATGTATTAACCCCTAAACCTAGGTCTAACACTAAGCCTAACACCCCCTAACTTAAATGTAATTTAAATAAATATAAATAAATTATTCCTATTTAAAACTAAATACTTACCTGTAAAATAAACCCTAAAATAGCTACAATATAACTAATAGTTACATTGTAGCTATCTTATGATTTATTTTTATTTTACAGGCAAGTTTGTATTTATTTTAACTAGGTAGAATAGTTATTAAATAGTTATTGCCCTAAACAAAGATGGCCGCAATGCTGGCAGGTCGGGTCCGTTTCTCCAGTGAATGTGGACAGAGCAGCCAGAGCGGCGGCCTGAGAGTAAGTGTGTGAGGGTTGGCTCTTTTATGGGAAGTGACAGTGAGTCACTATTTGTGCTCTGAGTAGACATGTGCGGTTCGGTTCGATTCGGAAATTCGGCAAATTCAGCAAATTCGGAGATTCCGATCGAACCGAATCTCCGAATTAAAATAGTGCTGAATCTACCGAATAAATCCGAATAACTTCGGATTTATTCGGATTTATTCGGATTTATTCGGTAGATTCGGATGGCCATGGATTAAACTAGTATTGTACAGTATATTAGGTTATATCACTCTGCTAGGGGTTACACCTAATGTACAGTACATATACTAGTCTAATCCCACCTAACACTTACCGAAATTCTGAATTTCCGAACCGAACCGAATCCAGCCGAATTTATTCGAATCTGAATGAATCCGAAACAAATCAGAACCGAATTTATTCGAATCTGAATGAATCCGAAACAAATCCGAACCGAAATGATTCAAATTTTTCCGAATTCGTATCGCTCCGAACCGAAATTCGAAAAAATCTGAATCGACCCGAACCAAATTTTTTCGCAATGCACATGTCTAGCTCTGAGTGCAAGGTGGACATTAATCAACTGCAGATTATACAGTCAGAGGGCAGTGTTTTATATAAAATACCATAGGTATGAATATTATTGCTACAATACAAAATGACATTGTACAGTCAGACGGCAGTGTTTTATATAAAATACCATAGGTATGAATATGATTGCTACAATACAAAATGACAGATTGTACAGTCAGAGGGCAGTGTTTTATATAAAACACCATAGGTATGAATATTATTGCTACAATACAAAATGACAGATTGTACAGTCAGAGGGCAGTGTTTTATATAAAATATCATAGGTATGAATATTATTGCTACAATACAAAATGATAGATTGTACAGTCAGAGGGAGTGTTTTATATAAAATACCATAGGTATGAATATTATTGCTACAATACAAAATGACAGATTGTACAGTCAGACGGCAGTGTTTTATATAAAACACCATAGGTATGAATATTATTGCTGCAATACAAAATGACAGATTGTACAGTCAGAGGGAGTGTTTTATATAAAATACCATAGGTATGAATATTATTGCTACAATACAAAATGACAGATTGTACAGTCAGACGGCAGTGTTTTATATAAAACACCATAGGTATGAATATGATTGCTACAATACAAAATGACAGATTGTACAGTCAGAGGACACTGTTTTATATAAAATACCATAGGTATGAATATTATTGCTACAATACAAAATGACAGATTGTACAGTCAGACGGCAGTGTTTTATATAAAACACCATAGGTGTGAATATTATTGCTACAATACAAAATGACAGATTGTACGGTCAGAGGGCAGTGTTTCATATAAAATACCATAGGTATGAATATGATTGCTACAATACAAAATGACAGATTGTACAGTCAGAGGGCAGTGTTTTATATAAAATACCATAGGTATGAATATTATTGCTACAATACAAAATGATAGATTGTACAGTCAGAGGGCAGTCTTTTATATAAAATACCATAGGTATGAATATTATTGCTACAATACAAAATGACAGATTGTACAGTCAGAGGACACTGTTTTATATAAAATACCATAGGTATGAATATTATTGCTACAATACAAAATGACAGATTGTACAGTCAGAGGGCAGTCTTTTATATAAAATCCCATAGGTATGAATATTATTGCTACAATACAAAATGACATTGTACAGTCAGAGGGCAGTCTTTTATATAAAATACCATAGGTATGAATATTATTGCTACAATACAAAATGACAGATTGTATAGTCAGAGGGCAGTCTTTTATATAAAATACCATAGGTATGAATATTATTGCTACAATACAAAATGACAGATTGTACAGTCAGAGGGCAGTCTTTTATATAAAATACCATAGGTATGAATATTATTGCTACAATACAAAATGACAGATTGTACAGTCAGAGGGCAGTGTTTTATATAAAATACCATAGGTATGAATATTATTGCTACAATACAAAATGATAGATTGTACAGTCAGAGGGCAGTGTTTTATATAAAATACCATAGGTATGAATATTATTGCTAAAATACAAAATGCCAGGGCTCACGGTGCCCACCGAAACTCTAATAAATGTATTAACCCCTAAACCGCCTCTCCCGGAGCCCACCGCCACCTACATTATACATATTAACCCCTAATCTTCTGCATCCTATACCGCCGCCACCTACATAAAGTTATTAACCCCTATCCTGCCGCTCCCGTCCCCGCCGCAAATAAATAAAGTGTTTAACCCCTAAACCGCCGCACGCAGAGCCCACCGCCACCTACATTATATTTATTAACCCCTAATCTGCCCCCCTTACACCGCCGTCACTATATTAAATGTATTAACCCCTAAACCTAGGTCTAACACTAACCCTAACACCCCCTAACTTAAATATAATTTAAATAAATATAAATAAATTATTCCTATTTAAAACTAAATACTTATCTGTAAAATAAACCCTAAAATAGCTACAATATAACTAATAGTTACATTGTAGCTATCTTATGATTTATTTTTATTTTACAGGCAAGTTTGTATTTATTTTAACTAGGTAGAATAGTTATTAAATAGTTATTAACTATTTAATAACTACCTAGTTAAAATAAATACAAAAGTACCTGTAAAATAAAACCTAACCTAAGTTACAATTACACCTAACACTACACTAATTACCTAAACTAAATACAATAAAATACAATTAAATAAAATTAAATAAAATTATCTAAAGTACAAAAAAACCCCACTAAATTGCAGAAAATAATAAAATAATTACAAGATTTTTAAACTAATTAACACCTAATCTAATCCCCCTAATAAAATAAAAAAAAACCCAAAATAATAAAAATCCTTACCCTATACTAAATTACAAATAGCCCTTAAAATGGATTTTTGCAGGGCATTGCCCCAAAGTAATCAGCTCTTTTACCTGTAAAAAAAAGTACAATACCCCCCCAACATTAAAACCCACCCCCCACACACCCAACCTTACTCTAAAACCCACCCAATCCCCACTTAAAAAAACCTAACACTAACCCCTTGAAGATCACCCTACCTTGAGACGTCTTCATCCAACCGGTCCGAAGTCCTGCACGAAGCCGGACGAAGTGGTCCTCCAGACGGGCAGAAGTCTTCATCAAACCCGGCCAGAAGAGGTCCTCCAGACGGGCAGAAGTCTTCACCCAGGCGGCATCTTCTATCTTCATCCATCCAGCGCGGAGCAGGTCCATCTTCAAGACATCCGACATGGAACATTATCTTCCAACGACATCTGACGACTGAATGAATGTTCCTTTAAATTACTTCATCCAAGACGGCTTTCCTTGAATTCTGATTGGCTGATAGAATTCTATCAGCCAATCGTAATTAAGGTAGGAAAAATCCTATTGATTGCATCAGCCAATAGGATTTTTCCTACCTTAATTCCGATTGGCTGATAGAATTCTATCAGCCAATCAGAATTCAAGGGACGCCATCTTTGTTGACGTCATTTAAAGGAACATTCATTCAGTCGTTGGATGTCGTTGAAAGAGGATGCTTTGCGTCGGATGTCTTGAAGATGGACCCGCTCCACGCCGGATGGATGAAGATAGAAGATGCCGCCTGGATGAAGACTTCTGCCCGTCTGGAGGACCTCTTCTGGCTAACTTGGATGAAGACTTCTGCCCGTCTGGAGGACAACTTCGCCCGGCTTCGTGAAGGACGTCGGACCGGTTGGGTGAAGACGTCTCAAGGTAGGGTGATCTTCAAGGGGTTAGTGTTAGGTTTTTTTAAGGGGGGATTGGGTGGGTTTTAGAGTAGGGGCATAAACCCAAAAAATGTATTTTGTGATTCAGATAGAACATACTTTTTTAACCCCTTAAGGACCAATGATGTACAGGGCACATTGTACAAAAAACGGTCGTTAATGACCAACGACGTACCCTGTACGTCGTCAGGGGATTCAAGCGGTGGAAGTGATCGGGATCGCTTCTAGGCACTTTCATTTTATTGCAGTGATGCCTGGATATTGAGGCATCCTGCAATAACATTTTTTAGGCATCCGATGCAGAGAGAGCCACTCTGTGGCAAAATGGGTACTGGCAGACAGCTGCTAGTACCCAAGATGGCGGACAATAAGGTAGAGGGTGAGGGTTAGAGAGCTGTTTGGGGGGGATCAGGGAGGTTGGGGGCTAAGGGGGATCCTACACAGCAGAATATATCGTTTAAAAAAAACAAAAAAACTTTTTGCCATTACTTAAGATGGCGGTGACAATTGTGGGGTGGGGGAGGATAGAGAGCTGTTTGGGAGGGATCAGGGGGTGGGATGTGTCAGGTAGGAGGCTGATCTCTACACTAAAGCTAAAATGAACCCTAAAAGCTCCCTACAAGCTACCTAATTAACCCCTTCACTGCTGGGCATAATACACGTGTCGTGCTCAGCTGCATTTAGCGGCCTTCTAATTACTAAAAATCAATGCCAAAGTCATATATGTCTGCTATTTCTGAACAAAGGGTTTTTTTTTTCATTTGATCGCGTTTGGCAGTGAAATAGTGGCATGAAATATACCAAAATGTGCCTAAATCAATACCTTGGGTTGTCTACTAAAAAAAAAATATATACATGTCAAGGGATATTCAGGGATTTCTGAAAGATGTATATATATATATATTTTTGTTTCAATGTAACTATTGCTAATTTTGAAAAAAAAAATGGTTTGGAAATAGCAAAGTGCTACTTGTATTTATTGCCCTATAAGTTACAAAAAAAGCAAAGCACATGTAAACATTGGGTATTTCTAAACTCAGGACAAATTTTAGAAACTATTTAGCATGGGTGTTTTTGGTGGTTGTAGATGTGTAACAGATTTTTGGGGTCAAAGTTCGAAAAAGTGTTTTTTTTTCCATTTATTCATCATATTTTATAATTTTTTTATAGTAAATTATAAGATATGATGAAAATAATGGAATATTTAGAAAGTCCATTTAATGGCGAGAAAAACGGTATATAATATGTGTGGGTACAGTAAATGAGTAAGAGGAAAATTACAGCTAAACACAAACACCGCAGAAATGTAAAAATAGCCTTGGAGACCTATTTATGAAAGGTCTTGCGGACCTGATCTGACAGTGCGGATCAGGTCTGACAGACATCGCTGAATGCGGGGAGCAATACGCTCTCCATATTCAGCATTGCACCAGCAGCTCACAAGAGCTGCTGGTGCAACGCTGCCCCCTGCAGATTCGCGGCCAATGGGCCGCCAGCAGGGGGTGTCAATCAACCCAATAGTACTCGATCGGGTTGATTTCCAGCGATTCCTATCCTCCTCATCAGAGCAGGCGGACAGCGTTATGGAGCAGCAGTCTTTAGACCGCTGCTTCATAACTGGTGTTTCTAGCGAGTCTGAAGACTCGCCAGAAAAACAGCGCTTCAAGCTCCATACGGAGCTTGATAAATGGGCCTCTTGGTCCCAAATGGTCAGAAAATGGAAAAGTGCTGTGGTCCTTAAGGGGTTAAGCAACTTTCTAATGTACTTCTATAATCAAATTTTCTTTGTTTGTTGTTATCTTTTGTTGAAAAGCAGGAATGCAGGTTCACGTGTCTGCAGCACTATATGGCAGCAGTTTTCCAACAAAATTTTACATTAGCACGAGCGCTAGATGGCAGCACAATTTCTTGTTATGAAGTACCTAAGACACGTGCACGCTACCTATCTAGATATCTCTTTAACAAAGAATAGCAAGAAAACAAAGCAAATTTGATAGTAGAAGTAAAATTGTATTCTCTGGG
>NC_069505.1:238129401-238244401 GCF_027579735.1 Bombina bombina | reverse complement strand
CTGGCGTGGATATCTCGCAACTAACTAAGCCACGCATCGCTTCAACCCTGATACCACCTTGCTCTGATCCACCCGGAAGATCTTACACTCTGCTCTACGATGAGATGGTGATGGGGGTGCAGTCATTCCTGAAGGCGACTGGCGCGGATGGGTTGTCACTGCTGCTGGCTCACATACATTCTCACACTACTTTGCAACTAGGTGCATGCGATGGTGATTTTCCGGTAATGGCATCCTCTAACCTGTTGCAGAAAACCGTGGGGCTGATCCCCTTTGTGCCTGTGGAATGGTTCAGAATCCAGGTGGTTAGCGATGCCTCTGCTCTTCGTACTGCAAGGTACACACCGGGTATGCTAGAATAGCTGTCCTTGACCAATTTTGCATAGAGACCGAAACAAGCTGTGGACATTTGAGACATTGACTACTGTCACCCTTCATTATGTTCTTAGGTCCTTAAGTATACATAGACTGCTTGGCCTCAATGCTGTCTTGCTAATGATCCCTCATATATTACTTACATAGCCCATGTTTACTCAGCTTGACTAGCACAGTTTAGTCCTCAAATGTTGGAATACATGCCCTCATCACTTATTTATTCCTTTTGTACTTTGCTCTACACTGGGAATATACAGATGTGCCCCCCTATGGAAAGTTTGTAATATTTCTGCTTTTGTTAGCGTACGGATTGTGAGCTATTCGTATCTGTTTTTATAGCTCATATTATTATGTTTGCTGTTACTATTGATGTTATATTCGTTCCTATCTACATTGCATATTAGGGCAAAAACTTACTACAATCTACTATTTTATGTTTCTACTTGCTTTTTGTAAGCTTGCATTTGTGTGATATGTGGCTTTTTCAGATCAATACCTTCTCTGTGCATGCAGGGAAATCCCCCTATAGTGGAATTATTTTATATTTATATTTTATATTTATATCAACCCCCTCTGATCTTTTATAGAGGATAGTTGATTTGCCTTTAGACACTCTAGAGTTAACCAGTTTAGACCTAGTGGCAGTCCTCACTATATTCTTATGTAGATATCTATAGACACCTAATACCTATCATGCCAACGCACCTAATTTGTCTCTAAGCTTTTTACGCTACAACCAGAGATCAATATAGTGTAACTAGGTAATATCTGGACAGTGTTTGCCATGTTATAAGAGATACACTCCGTAGTTTTCTATTTTCCAAGGAAGGGTTTGCACGTAATACTAGGGTCAAGTAATAGAGGGCTTTGGAAAGTGATGATGACGGCTAGTAGCCTGAACTATGTCCCCATATATGCTGCATGCTATTATCTATATATATATGTTTTTACACTGTTAGAGGGGGTTTATGTTTTGATATACTAGCTCTTTGAGTCATTTTGTGATCACTTGAACAAGCTACACATTAATCCTAGGAGAGACCATTCCTCATAGAACAGGTTCTAGTACTTTCGAATATTACATTAGCTCATGGGTTAACTGAGGCAAGTGTATATTTATTGTATAGTCAGAGGTAAAAGGCAGGAACAGTTTCTGTGTATGTTTCAAGTCATATGCCTGCTATATACGTTCCACACATTAGTTACAATGGCAGACTAGATGCTCTGTATATATGTACAAACCTATATGTTTACTAATTACTATGCATTCTCACTTCTCTTCTATATGAGTCTCCCTTCTTAAAGTAGTTCAAGGGTTATACAGTAGGCTCAGTTGCACACCTTGCATACTTTGACTAGTGGGTAGGCAGACTATTAAAGAAATGTAGAACCTATACATAGAGTCAGCATAATATGACAGGTACAGTTGGTACGCATTTTACAAGTCTTTTTGCTTGTTATACATGTCTCACATATTAGGTGTAGTAGCAGAATTGATGCTTTGTATATATGTACACACCTATATGTTTACTAACTGCTATATATATGTTATAGATTATTATACCTTTTGAAGGCGTTAATGTATATTACCCTCCCATCATATGGGTTTGATATTAAAACTTCCTTCCCTCATAGCTCTACTTGTTTAGTTTTATGCTATTGATTGGCTGGTTCCAATTCCCTCCTAAGGATTTTCCCTTATTATCTGATTAACAATTAAACTTAGGAACACAGATTCCATTTAATTTCCCCGCTATTCTATGCATTACTCTTCAATTGCTAGGTTATTCCTATTTAGGACTCCCATCTTGTATATACCATAGTTATAGGTGAGGGATACATTGTTAGTCTTATTCTAGATAAAGGTGCTCCCTACGCTGATTCTATTATTATAACAAATCATCTATTCCTGTTGGGCTCCTCTCCTCCCTTTCCTGCCGGTACTTGTTGCCTGCGGGTCATACCCCTACTCCTTTTTCCCACATCGCCTATAGCTGGCACTTCCCCAGGAGAGGAGCTCATCCAGAAGCCCCCTATATATTTTATATTTTATATTTCATACATCTTACTATCCCCCCTGAGCATAACTATATCAGGAGTTACCTTTAATCATCTTATACACAAAGGCTTAGGGACCCAAAACTCTACCAGACGGTTGCATCATCTGGCTCCGCCCCCCCCCCCATACTGTTTACTATATATATATATATATATATATATATATATATATATATATATCATTGCTATATTAGAGCCTTGACACCTCTTTATTTCTCTCCACCTCTTCATTTGGCTACTACCGAGCGGTGTTTACCCGCTGATGCTGGTCAAAAGATGATACCTAGTTCTCAGAGATAGGGACAGAGGGTTCAGACGTTCTTCTCTGAGGAACACCCAAATGTCTTGAGATGAAGGTGCCAAACATTTACAGATGGTCTTGTATATTAATGCAATGTTCTCATTCTAAAATATATCACTGAAAATGTATAATATTTGTGGCTATCATTCTAGGTTCCGTAGTGCTTCCTATATCAATTGGCTCATGTTCATCCATCGAATTAACCACTGTTAAATGCTATTCAATTTATTATAAAATGAGATTCTCAAGTTCTAGATAACTAAGTATTGTACAAATATCACTTGCTGTTGGAGGTGACTTAACTGCCAACTGTGTATCCATTGTACGGTAACTGCTTGCCTTGTTCATGTATAGTGCTTGTTATACAATTTTGCTGATGTTTTTTTTTGTCTCAAGAATCTCAATAAAAGATTATAAAAAAAAATAAAAAAAACTTTATTTACAAAATATAACCTTATTTCACTAACATTTTCATATGTTTTGTTACACAAACTAACAAGCGATACTGTATTACTTCAGGGGCATATTTATCAAAGGGGTCCGCTGCACATCGATAAATGCCGACAGCGATAATTGCACAAGCAGTTCACCAGAACTGCTTGTACAATGCCGCCCCCTGCAGCCGCTAGCAGGGGGTGTCAATCAACCCGATCGTATTAGATCGGGTTGATTTCTGTCCGCCGCCTCAGAGCAGGCAGACAAATTATGGAGCAGCGGTCTTTAGAAACAAGGGGCATCAAGCTCCATACGGAGTTTGATCATTCGGCCCCCAGGTCTCACAAAGTGCTACATTTTACTGTTGTGTTTTGGATTCTGCTAAAGGGCAACACTTACTTAAAGGGATATGTTATCCATTGCTGAAGGGACAGCATTGCACTACTGAAAATATCTATTTAGCCAATCACAAGAGACAAATGTGTGCAGGCACCAATCAGCAGCAACTCCCACTAGTGTATTATATGTGTGTAACAAGGGATACTAAGAGAACTAAGCACATTTGACAATAGAAGTGAATTTAAAAGTGTCTTAAAATGACCGGCTCTATCTGAATCATGAAGGTTTATTTTTTACTTTCCTATCCCTTTAAAGGGACAGTCTACACTTTAGTCATCTTAAAGTCTTACCTTAGATTAAGCTACAAATAGCCTTCTGCACCCTTTCTATATCACGCAGCAGGGACAGTAAAAAAGTTATTTTAAAATGAATATTGTTTCTGGCCACTTTGAAATGGCTACCAAGCTCCGCCCACTGATGACATCATGACGTGAGCTGCATCTAGGCACTCTGCTGAATAGCATTGAAAGTCTGTTGAATTCAAATAGTGAGCCTTTTGTAAATGGATGCCACATGCAGCCCAGATTGTGATGTCATCAGTGGGCAGAGCTTGGCAGTCATTTCAAAGGCGCCAGAAACATTTTTTTTATTTTAAAAAAACTTTTTTACTGCTCCTGCTGCATGATATAGAAAAGGTGCAGGAGGCTATTTGCAGCCTAATTTAAGGTAAGACTTTGAGACGACTTAGGTGTAGACTGTCCCTTTAACTGTAATACGATCACGATGAGTTCCCTGCAATATTAGTTTAAAAGTTTAGGGTGCGCTAAAAACGTTTCGGCCGCATTCAGATGTTTTGGTTAATGTGTTTGTGCTTTATACTTTGCACAATACTGAGCAGCATTTAAGAACAATTACATCTGTCATTTATTTAGAAATGATAAAACAGATAAATTCTTGTGTGTTGAATATCTGTCTGTGGATATTGCAGGAGAGGTTCCAATGTCTCTTTAACTTTGGACATGTGCACGCCTGGTTGTACAGAACCGTATGGACATATAATGTCTCCTAGGGAACAGTCTGCTCGAGAATATCTACAAACCCAAAGTAACGTCTTAACCATGGAGGAATTACATGAGAAAGCGCTGGACTCATTCAATCTTCAGAAAGAGTTCTTTGTAAGTAGATTTGTTCTAATATCTTGCATGTTGTTGCCTGTGTAATATATGTAACAGCTTCACGAAATGTGCGGCATCTAATAGACTTACATATGGACTTGGTAACCTGCTGTCAGATATTTTTCTCCTTCATATTTTCAGACTCTCTCAGTTTTCGCCCTTTGCAGTATATATGTATAAAGCTACTAATAGATTCCCAGATAGAGTAAATGTCAGTCAACTTAATAAGCAGGGAGCCTAAGTCCCAGTGTTTAAAATAAAGAATGATAGCTGACAACTCAACAAGGAGGAAGCAAGGAAGGTAAATATATGAAAAACTGAATAATACCTTTGTTGGTTATGGAATCGAACAGCTACATGAAGGGAATTCGTAAGCTTAGAATCCTAGTAGAGACAGGGGCAGAACGTCCATTGGTGCAGCAAGTACAGTGGCACTAGGGCCCAAGTACTGCGGGCCCATAGCAGCCAGGTTACAGAAAGGCTTATGAAAAATGTGTACAATCCTAATGAAAGGAGCTTTTTATTAGTGTAGGTCCATCTTGTCTGTCTGTTTATGTATCTATGTATGTTGTTACTATTGTTACCTTTGGGGGACCCATGAAATAACGTTGCACCAGTGCCCTCTGTTCAGTAGGTCCATCTTGCCTGTCTGTTTATGTATCTATGTATGTTGTTACTATTGCTTGCTACTGTTACCTTTGGGGGACCCATGAAATAACGTTGCACCAGTGCCCTCTGTTCAGTAGGTCCATCTTGCCTGTCTGTTTATGTATCTATGTATGTTGTTACTATTGTTACCTTTGGGGGACCCATGAAATAACGTTGCAGCAGTGCCCTCTGTTCAGTAGGTCCGCTACTGTCACACACATTTCTGTAACCACTGGACATTTAAACAAAAGCATCACTTTATGAATTTAGATACTAAAATCCAGAATATATATTCAGCATTAGACCAGCAACAAAGATTGGGTCATACAGTTTGGATTAGTTTGCGCAGTTAATCAGTTTACGATTTATGATTTCAACTTTTTTTCCTAAATTACTGTGTACCTTAAATATGAGCTTAATATCTAAATATAACATGTTTTTTTCTGCATAATTTAGGGACGATTAGTATGGAATAATGTAAATTTGTGGAGCGTATTTTTAGCACCTATTTCAATGTGTACAGTTTATACAATTTTCTTTGCGTAATATGACCCCATTTTTTACAGCGTACATTAAATATGATTTGAAAATGCTTCATTTATTGAGCTATTTCCTGTGTGCATCTATCTCCCATCATATACAGAAATGTAGGTTACGCTCCTTAGCGAGATAAACAGCTCACAGCATAACTTGTACCTTTAGATCATCTTGTCTGAGCGGGAGCTTTAGATCAATGGATCCATAGACAGACAGACAGACAGACAGATAGCTGATAGATACATAGATAGCTGATAGATACATAGATAGCTGATAGATACATAGATAGCTGATAGATACATAGATAGCTGATAGATACATAGATAGCTGATAGATACATAGATAGCTGATAGATACATAGATAGCTGATAGATACATAGATAGATAACAGAAAGATAGATAATATATCTATCTATATATCTATCGGAAGAAGTGTGAGGTTTTTTTAAGGGTTTATTGGGTGGGTTTTATTTTTAGGTTAGGGCTTTGGGCCGCAATAGAGCTAAATGCCCTTTTAAGGGCAATGCCCATCTAAATGCCCTTTTCAGGGCAATGGGGAGTTTAGGTTTTTTAGTTAGGGTTTTATTTCGGGGGTTGGTTGTGTGGGTGGTGGGTTTTACTGTTGGGGGGTTGTTTGTATTATTTTACAGGTAAAAGGGCTGATTTCTTTGGGACAATGCCCCGCAAAAGGCCCTTTTAAGGGCTATTGGTAGTTTAGTTTAGGCTAGGGCTTTTTTTTATTTTGGGGAGGCTTTTTTATTTTGATAGGGCTATAAGATTAGTTATAATTATTTTAAATATCTTGTAATTTGTTTATTATTTTCTGTAATTTAGTGTTTTTGTACTTTAATTGTATTTAATTTATTAATTGTATTAAATTTAGGTCATTTATTTAATTGTAGGGTAGTGTTAGGTGTTAGTGTTACTTAGGTTAGGTTTTATTTTACAGGTAAATTTGTATTTATGTATTTATGTTAGCTAGGTAGTTAGTAAATAGTTAATAACTATTTATTAACTATTCTACCTAGTTAAAATAAATACAAACTTGCCTGTAAAATAAAAATAAACCCTACACTAGATACAATGTAACTATTAGTTATATTGTAGCTATCTTAGGGTTTATTTTACAGGTAAGTATTTCGTTTTAAATAGGAATTATTTAGTTATTAATTAAAGTAAGTTTTATTTAGATTTATTTCAATTATATTTAAGTTAGGGGGTGTTAGGGTTAGACTTAGGTTTAGGGGTTAATAAATATAGTATAATGGCGGCAACGTTGGGGGCGGCAGATTAGTGATTAATAAATGTAGATAGGTGGCGGCGATGTTAGGGACAGCAGATTAGGGGTTAATAATATTTAACTAATGTTTGTGAGGCGGGAGTGTGGCGGTTTAGGGGTTAATATGTTTATTCTAGTGGCGGTGATGTCTGGAGTGGCAGATTAGGGGTTAATAAATTAAGGTAGGTGGCGGCGATGTTAGGGGCGGCAGATTAGGGGTTAATAATTAACTAGTGTTTGCGAGGCGGGAGTGCGGCGGTTTAGGGGTTAATATGTTTATTATAGTGGCGGCAATGTCTGGAGTGGCAGATTAGGGGTTAATAATTTTATTTTAGTGTTTGCAATGTGGGAGGGCCTCGGTTTAGGTGTTAATAGGTAGTTTATGGGTGTACAGCTTTTTACCATAAAACTCTTAACTACTAACTTTAGAATGCGGTACGAATCTTGACGGGATAGGGTGTACCGCTCACTTTCTAGCCTCCCAGGACAAGCTCGTAATACCGGCGCTATGGAAGTCCTATAGAAAAAATAATATACAAAATTTGCGTAAGTTGATTTGCGGTAAGGCCAAAAAAGTGTGTGGTGCCCCTAAATCTGCAAGACTCGTAATACCAGCGGAAGTAAAAAAGCAGTGTTATGAGGCTTAACGCTGCTTTTTTACTCATAACGCAAGACTCGTAATCTAGCCGTAGGCTTTTTATTATTAAAGTCTTATTACATTTTTATAGAAACCTGTTTGTTTCTTTTTACTAGGAAATCCCAATGAACTTTGTTGATCCAAAGGAATATGAGATATTGGGTTTAGTTAGAAAGAACAGATACAAAACAATACTTCCAAGTAAGTAAAAACTATATTTTATTATATTAAAATATGTTCAAGATAATTTTGTGATATCAAAATAGAAAGGGAAGTTAAACACATGAATATCAAATAAACACATGAATATCAAATTACCATTCAGTAGTCTACTGTGTGCTCAGTGCTGGATGTCAAAAAATATCAGACATCAAGGAAAAAAAAGAAGTATCCCCTTAGCACCCCAAAGAATATCATTTAGTCAAGCTACTACAATGATAATTACATAGTAGTCCAAAACAAAGGTATGGACCAGCACTGCTGTGGTGTAGTAGGCGCTCGTGAAGACGGGGGTTAACTGCCTGACCCCTCGTAAATCACAAAATGTTCACAGCATCTCTTCAATATAAATATCTTTATTCCGACAAGTTTAAAAAGCAAGCAACGTTTCGGGGGTTATCCCCTTAGTCATGCTATGTGATTTAATTACATAGTAGTGGTGAACTACCAAAAAAACTACCAAAAAAATGAAAACTTAACATTCATTATCACAATAAAAGCTAAAATGCAGTTAAAAACATTTAAAACCAAAACAGGTCATACCCTTATCCAGTTGCAGATATATCCTATAGAAAACACAAATAAACAGCAGTAAAGCTAATATGAGATAAGAACCATGTGGCTAAATATCGCCATTGGTACGTGCAATACGAGTTAAAAAGATCGCTATATATTTCTATCATATGACATTTATATCCAACATAGGGAAAAACATATGGGATGGCCACTCTCTAAACTCTCTCGTGTGATCAGCATATCTAGGTGGCTAAATAATAAAGACCACACCTAATTCTCGGTTGTCCAAAAAAAAATAGTTACTGTGCCAAAAGGTATATATTACTTTATACATAAATTAGCTCATTAACATATCATTTACATTGCAACAAATCCTATAAAAAACAATATTGATAACATAATTCCTGCATAACGGGTTTAGTCGCACTGTTTCCCTCCATGTTATCATTTCTTACCTCGTTTCTCATCTTTGGATGCATTGCAAATATTACTCAGATGTTCACCCAGGCATTATTTAAATTTCCAAAAGGACATGCCCACATAACTCTTCTTTCAAGAGCATTCAATGCAATAGATGACATTTTTCGTTTTACAATTAAACAAACTCTTAATATGTCTCTTCCCTTGTGGGAATTTTCTATGACATTTTCTATATATTGTCAATAAACTACAGGAACAGCATGGATTACTTCCTAAGAATCCATTAAATCTCCTATTTCTTTCTTTTTTTCTTTTTTTTTGCAAAATGACTTTTAACCAATTTGCCAAGTAATGTTTCTGATCTAAGCCAGCTTATGGCTATTGTAACTCCAATCATACTTGAAATATCTTTATCAGTTTTTAGAACTCCAATATGTTTTTTATTCAGTATGTTTTGATCTCTCTATGACAATGGTTGTATGTACCCACGAACCTAATTACCTCCTTTTTAGTTTGTGTATTTGATTTAACCACCTTCTGATTCTACGTCATTTACTCATGATCTGAGCAATTCCTCCTCAGTCTTAAAAAATCAACAAATGGAATAGCTTTTTTGGTTGCTTTCATACTGGAGAACTGAATTTGTGGCTGATTGTTTTCTAAAAAGGTCAGTTTTTATCTGATAAAAATCATATCTTTTAATAATTACATCCAAAAAATGAATTTAATGATAATCAATATCTAAAGTTAATCTCAAATTCATGTAATTTCCATTCACAGTTTCAAAGAATTCTACAAATAAATCTGTATTACCTTTCCAAATAATTAGTTTATCATCAATGCAACTTAACCATAATACCACATGTTCAGTATACTTATTCATATTATCAAAGAAAACAAATTATCGTGCACAGGCAGCCCCCATTGCAGTGCAATGATTTTGCAAGTAGAATCTATCATTAAATACAAAGTAATTGTGGTGAAGTACGAATTTTAACAATTCTAATATAACTATTTTTTTGGGAATATTCCACCGATTCCATTTTAAGGAAATACTCAACTGCCTTACAACTTCATACATGATCAATTGTGATCAATCAGGTATACAAAGCTTCAAGATCACAACTTGTCAATTACATATCCTCATCCAATATAACATCCCCAATTTTATTGAGGACATCCATGGTATCCCTCACATAGGAGGGCAAAGTGATAGCAATATCCCTCAATATAGCATCTAAATATCTACTAGGACATTCACATAGTCCCCCTATCCAAGACACTATAGGTCGTCCTGGGGTATTGTCCTTATTTTTAGGGACTTTAGGAAATAAATAAATTGTAGCTATTTTGGGTTTCTCACATTTCTGAAATTCTACCTCTTTATTATTAAGAAGGCCTTCATCTCTAGCATTCAAAATCAACTGATTATATTGTTTACAAAATTGTTCCAAGGGATCACCCCATAGCTGACGGTGTGCCTCAATAATATACATTTCTATTGGCCACAAAACGATATTGCTGCCATTTTCAGAGGGATTTATCATTACATCATCCCAATCCTGCATTTCTTAAAGGGCTCCCATCTGAGCTGTATGCTCCATTTTTTAATTCAATCTTAACAAATCCTTAGTTACAATTTTCAGGTAAGCATGCTGTTAGCATTTATCATTGCACACGCAGTTCTAGTGAACTGCTGGTGCAATGCCGCCCCCTGCACATTCGTGGCCAATCGGCCGCTAGCAGGGGATGTCAATCTACCCGATTATATCAGATGTCCGCAGCCTTAGAGTTGGCAGATGAGTTAAGGAGCAGCGGTCTTAAGACCTCTGCTTCTTAACTCCTGTTTCCGGCGCGGACCTATTTATCAATGCAGGTTGGTAGACTCAGCAGCATGGAGTTTTGCAAGAATGCTTCTAACATTGTTCAATATTGATGAAACTCTGCTGCCATCTTGTGCTCAAAAGCAAATTTGCAAGTATGCTGCCATCAAGTTATTCAGACCTGTGCATGCTACCTACTTAGGTATTCTCTTCAACAAAATATATCATAAGAACAAAGTCAGTTAGAGAATATAAGTAAATTTATATATTTTGAGATATATATATATAACGTCATATGAAAGGCCAGTTTTCAAATACTAACGGAATATTAAATAAATGTTCGTATACCCAGCATTACAACCTCTCAGAGGCTTCCTATAGTTACATGTGTTTGCTTTACAGTATACTCTATAAATTGCTACTTTTTTATGAACACAAACCAATCCATACAGCTATTTATTTAATGCATCTACACTGTAGCAAGACTAAAGAGGATCTTTTTTCTATCATTTTTATTAGTTATAAACAGAAGCACTAAAAGAAGTCAGCAAATTGGACAAAAAAAACTGTTATAAATAGCACATTAGTTTATATATTATATTGGGAATCTTATGTGACATTTTTTTTCTCTGCTTAGAGATGTGTTGCGCTGTGACTATAATGATTTTTTCTTTTGCAGACCCTCACAGCAGAGTGTGCCTTATATCCCCTGGTCAAGAAGATGATCCATTGAGTTCCTATATAAATGCTAACTATATACGGGTAAGTCTGATTAGTATCTTGTCTGTATCACCTATAGATTTGTTAAAAAAATGCTAACAATCAGTGACCTGAAACAGCAAGAAAAAGTATTAGTCATAATGTGAAAAGGATATGTTATTTTTATATTTCTATATAAAGGTACTCAATTTAACCCAGGAACTTGTAATATATAGTGACACCCACATCGTACATGATTCATTGGATGCACTTTTTTCATAGAAATGTGTTTCTGTGCTTTTTTTTATTAATGTAATTGTCTTACAAAAATTAAAGTTAACAGATATTTCAAAGTGAAATCAACACCCTTCCCTAGAATTGTCAGTGGCCCCCCACAAACATACTGGATGACCTGTAGGTGATAGGCACAGGTGGTAACAGGTGGTCAGTAGTGTCACACAATGTCCCCGCCCAAAGCTCTACCTTTAAGCTCCACCCTTGACTATATATATATTTTTCACAAATGAACAATGATTTTATTCCCTTGGCTGCCAACAACATACAAATAAACTTTGTCCTTTTGCTTGCCAGTAACCTACACAGCAGTGATTTGACTGCCATTAGCACATTAACGGAGCAGAATTGATCTGTAACAAACATAACAATGTTTTAGTGCCCCCAAGACAGACAGTAGCACATAAAGCAGTGATATGTTTTACCTTTCTTGGCTGCCTTTAACACAGAGTAATACAACTGCAGTGCCTTCTTTCTGGCCATGTTTGTAAAATAGATATCCTTTAAAATTCAGCTGCCACTCAGGGGACCTTTTAAAAAAATGGAGTATTAAGTGTACAGTTTTTCTTCATAGACTTTATTGGGCAGCCTGCTGAAATATTGGGCTGTGCGGTTAAATACACCTGGGAACCGTACCCATCACTGTTCACTATGCTTGCTTATAAAGGGCCCAATTCTCTAAAGCTCCTTTAAATCATTTTAGAAAAGCAAATTGTATCTGAGGGCTGTTAATCTGGGTCCTACAATAGAAAGCTAAAAAAACAAATTACATATTTTGCAAGATTTCTCTCCAACTTGGAGTTTTTAATCATCAACTCAAACCACAAACTTGCTCCTAGTATTGGAACGTCTCTGTATTGGCTGACACAAACATGTAACGCCTCTGTATTGGCTGACACAAACATGTAACGCCTCTGTCTTGGCTGACACAAACATGTAACGTCTCTGTCTTGGCTGACACAAACATGTAACGTCTCTGTATTGGCTGACACAAACATGTAACGTCTCTGTCTTGGCTGACACAAACATGTAACGTCTCTGTATTGGCTGACACAAACATGTAACGTCTCTGTATTGGCTGACACAAACATGTAACGTCTCTGTATTGGCTGACACAAACATGTAACGTCTCTGTATTGGCTGACACAAACATGTAACGTCTCTGTATTGGCTGACACAAACATGTAACGTCTCTGTCTTGGCTGACACAAACATGTAACGTCTCTGTATTGGCTGACACAAACATGTAACGTCTCTGTATTGGCTGACACAAACATGTAACGCCTCTGTATTGGCTGACACAAACATGTAACGTCTCTGTATTGGCTGACACAAACATGTAACATCTCTGTATTGGCTGACACAAACATGTAACGTCTCTGTATTGGCTGACACAAACATGTAACGTCTCTGTATTGGCTGACACAAACATGTAACGTCTCTGTATTGGCTGACACAAACATGTAACGTCTCTGTATTGGCTGACACAAACATGTAACGCCTCTGTATTGGCTGACACAAACATGTAACGCCTCTGTATTGGCTGACACAAACATGTAACGCCTCTGTATTGGCTGACACAAACATGTAACGTCTCTGTATTGGCTGACACAAACATGTAACGTCTCTGTATTGGCTGACACAAACATGTAACGTCTCTGTATTGGCTGACACAAACATGTAACGTCTCTGTATTGGCTGACACAAACATGTAACGTCTCTGTATTGGCTGACACAAACATGTAACGTCTCTGTATTGGCTGACACAAACATGTAATGCCTCTGTATTGGCTCACAAGTGCTCAGATGATTAAAAAAAACATCAGAATGGTTAAAGTTTTACAACAGAAAGCTGTAAGATCATAGTCACCAAATCTGCCAAAAAGCTGGAGTATAGATCTCCGTCCAGGAGTTTCTCACAATCTCATTATGAACAATGTTTCAGGTGCATTCAAAGGTCAAAAATTATATATGCACGGGTGTATTTTAATTTGAAATAGAAGCATTTTAGCAATATACTTTCTTTAGCAAACATACTTCTGTTATTACTGTTTTTCAGTGGCATACGCACATATCCTGTGAGGGCATGTGCACCGGTATTCAAACACTATGCCCTGCTCAGAGAGCTAAAGGTGGTGGGTATTGCTTTTGTAGATGTCATTTGTGTAATAAAAGCTACTGCTGACGCTCTGAGGTGTGGTGTTTAAATACTGGTGCACGTGCCCTCACAACATATGTGCGTATGCCACTGAAAAACAGTCATAACTTTTACTAAAAGTAGTTTTGCTAATAAAAGTGTATTGCTTCTATTTAAAATGTAAATGCACCTATGAATGTTTCATTTTTTTTCCCTTTCTATCCCTTTAACAAATCAGACATTTCTTACTTCTACAAAAACATAGACCATAAATCAGAGGCAGTTAGGCCCACAAAAAATGAATATTATCAACTATTAGTTCTGAATACATTTGAGCCTGATAAAAAGATGTTGCATTTTATTAAATACAGAAACACATGGAAGTAAAACCTATTGAGATATTTTTCAGGTTTTTGTTAAATAAAATCAAAATTAAACTTGCCAGATTATGAGATTGAAAAACATTTATGAATCAACGATTTATCTTTCAATCCTAGTTATATTAACCAGAGATTATTTTTAGCTGAAAAATATATTTTCTGTTTAAGCGTATTTGTTTAGTACTTATCACAGCATCTTTTGCTAATTTGAAGCCTATTTATAAAGCTCCGTATGGAGCTTAATGCCCCGTGTTTCTGGCGAGCCTTCAGTCTAAAGACTGCTTCTCCATAACCAGTCCACCTTCTCTGAGGCGGAGGACAGACATTGCCAAAAATCAACCCGATCCAATACATTGACACCCCCTGCTAGCGGCAGATTGGCCGCGGATCTGCAGGGGGCGGTATTGCACCAGCAGTTCACAAGAACTGCTGGTGCAATGATAAATGCCGACAGCATATGCTGTCGGCATTTATTGATGTGCAGCGGACATGATCCGCAATATCGGATCATGTCCTCTCGCACAATGGTTTTTCGGCCCCTTTTGTCTCAATTGAAGCATCTAGGGGGTGCCTCTGGTCTTGCAGCCAATACTAAAGGGTGGTTCTGAACTCCACCTGCATCATGTCTGTCCCCTCTATGTCCACCTCCACTTCCAAACAGTGCTCACATTTTACAGAAAGTATATGAATTTGCCTTTACAAATATGGTGGCACAGTTTACAAAATGGCCACCACTGTTATTTGTAAAGAACAACTTGGCACCATATTTGTAGATCCACAAAGAAGGGAAAACAACACACCTGATCTAGGGGCACGGAGTAACAGTCTTGCCAGGTCTTTGTTATCCAAAGATAACTTACCTGCACTCCACTGATCCACAACAGCACTCTCCTCAATAGCTCCTCTGTTCTTCCATCACCTGCTCCTAACACTGTATCATTATTATTATTATTATTATTATTATTATTCCTTATTTATAAAGCGCCAACAGATTCCACAGCGCTGTCCATGGGTACAAAGATAAAAGTACAGTACAATACAATATAAAAGACACCAGACAAAGGGAGATATTTATCAAAGCCTCAACTTTATTGTATTCGCCGGCACCAATACACTCACCTAACATCGCAGCCGCGTATCTCAATACTCTCTCCTTATTTATAAAAAAGCCGGCAAAAAGACATGCACCAAGTACGGGGCGATGAGCATCGAACTGTTGTTAACTAACAATCATCGATTTTGCTTCTATTCTGCTTTTTACCAACTTTATTTATACTCTGTCACTAAACGCCGCCACTATGCTAAAATGTTTAACCCCTATCCCGCCGCTCCCCGACACTGCCTTAACCGAAATAAACTTATTAACCCCTATTCCACCGCTCCCCGACCCCGCCGCAACCTAAATAAACATATGAACCCCTATTCCACCACTCCCCGACCCCGCCGCAACCTAAATAAATTTATTAACCCCTATTCTGCCGCTAACTATTATACTTAAATTAAACTACCAATTAAATTAACTAAATTACTTATTAAAAAACCCTAACCCTACTCAAATTATTTAAATATACTATTAAACCTTATTACAAATTACTAAATTACAGAAAAAAACCCCACTAAATTACAAAAAAAAAAAACCCCACTAAATTACGAAAAATAAAAAACTACATTATCAAAAATAAAAAAGAATTACACCTAATTTACTGGCCCTATCAAAATAAAAAACTAGCCTACAATAAACTACCAATGGCCCTTAAAAGGGCCTTTTGCGGGCATTGCCCCAAAGAAATCAGCTCTTTTACCTGTAAAAAAAAATACAAACACTCTCCAACAGTAAAACCCACCACCCAACCAACCAACCCCCCCAAATAAAAATCTAAAATAACCTAAGCTCCCCATTGCCCTGAAAAGGGCATTTAGCTCTTTTACATGCCCAGACCCTAATCTAAAACCCACCCAAAAAACACTTAAATAAACCTAACACTAACCCCCGACGATTCACTTACAGTTCTTGAAGTCCCGCTTGAAGGATTCATCCAGCCGGAAAGAAGTCTTCATCTAGGCGGCAAGAAGAATTCATCCGGGCGGCCTCTTCCATCTTCATCCATCCGGAGAAGTCCTCATCCAGTCGGCAAGAAGTCTTCATGTACACAGTATCTTCTATCTTCATGCATCCGGCGTGGAGCGGAGCGTGTCCTTCCTGAAGACATCCGGCCCAGAGGATCCTTTTCATATGGTCGCCGCCGTAAACTGGAACTTCAATGCAAGTGACGTCATCCCAGATGGCGTCCCTTGCATTCCTATTGGCTGAAAGCTTTCAGTCCGCCAATAGGATTAGAGCTGCTAAAATCCTATTGGCTGTTCCAATAAGCCAATTGGAATTGAGCAGCTCTCATCCTATTGGCTGTTCCAATCAGCCAATAAGGATGAGAGGTTTTTTGGGTGGGTTTTATTTTTAGATTAGGGTCTTGGCATGTATAAGAGCTAAATGCCCTTTTAAGGGCAATGTCCATACAAATACCATTTTCAGGGCAATGGGGAGCTTAGGTTATTTTACTCAGCAGAGTAAGTTCTGTGTAAAAAGTTATACTCGGCTGCTCCTAGCTGCAGGTAAAAAAAAAATGAAGAAATGAACTGCAGCCAATCAGCATCAGCAGTGCTGAGGTCATGAACTCTTTTACTGTGATCTCATGAGATTTGACTTAACTCTCATGAGATTTCATGGTAAGCTTCCTTTAACCTGAATAGGGAAATATGAGAGTGCACGAGGCTCATCCCCTTAGCTGTCCCAGGACAGACATACTAATATGCTGCTTAGAAATCCTTTACAATGGGATGTGGCTACTGAGGAACTTTTGAGGTAAATTATCTTTCTTTTTTACATAGAGATGTTCAGGTGATATTTTCTAGTCAGCTTTTTACAGCTATGCTGCATCACTTTCAAGTGTTTAAACATTTGGGTATTATGGCCCTTTAAATAATTTGAGTAGAGTTAGGGTTTTTTAATAAGTAATTTAGTTAATTTAATTGGTAGTTTAATTTAATTTTAGTATAATAGTTAGGGTAGCTTAATTAATAAGCTAAGTTTTAATTTATATTAAGATAGGGATGTTGTAATTTAAAGTTAGCGGGTTGTTAGGTTTAGGGGTCAATAGCTTAATTTAGTTTATGGCGATGTGAGGGGCTGACAGTTTAGGGGTTAATAGGTTTAGTTAGTGGTAGTGATGTGGGAGGCCAGAGGTTTAGGGGTTAATACATTTATTTAGTGTCGGGGAGCGGTGGAATAGGGGTTAATAACTTTATTTTGGTTGTGGCGGGGTCGGGGAGCGACGATATAGGGGTTAATAAGTTTATTTAGGTTGTGGCGTGGTCTGGGAGCAGCGAGATAGGGGTTAATACATTTTATTTAGGTTGCAGAGATGTCGGGGCAGCAGTTTAGGGGTATTTACACTCGGGGTTTATGTTACGTGTAAACGTCACTTGTTTTCAACCATAGAAATCAATGGGATATCTGGCAGCACCGAACATAAGCTTTCGCTGCTTTCAGACTCCCATTGATTTCAAAGGAATCTGTGGCCTCCAGGGTGGCGGATTGAAAACCAGGTACGCTGGGCCGGAATAGCCGCAAGCGTACCTGTTAAAAGTTTGATAACTTTGAAAAAGTATCAGATAGAGCTGAATGTGTATTCAAAACATCTGTAATGACGTAAGCATCGATCTGCATCGGATTGAGACCGGAGGATCGTATGTGTCACAAATTTAAACATTTGCCGGTCTGTAGGCTTTGATAATTAGGTTGGATCAATCTCGCAACAATTAGGCTGCGGAATTCTGGCGTATTTGCGGTTGAGGCTTTGATAAATATCCCCCTTCGTCTCCTCTTAGTCTTGTAGTGAGCTCTTTCTTACCTTTTGCATCACAGACTTTTCATGTCCCTTTTACATTTTTTGGGGGGAAATTGAACCAGTCCTTGAAAAATGGGACAGTCCCATCTTGTCAGCCTACTTTAGTGTTTATTATGTTATTATGCTCTATTACATCTAACCTTTTCCTTTGCCAGGAATTCAGATATCTGTAATAAAATATTTCTTTCTCATGACGTTTGTGGGAAGGTAATGAAAACATATGTATTTCTATTTAGATAAGTTGGATGTATTCTTGCTGATTATGATATGTGCAAATCTATAACGTGTGTTCTGTACGCTTAGGGTTATAATGAAGAAGAGAAGGTGTACATTGCTACTCAGGGACCTACAGTAAATACTGTAGGTGATTTCTGGAAGATGGTTTGGCAGCAGAGATCTCCTATCATAGTTATGATTACCAATATTGAAGAAGTCAATGAAGTAAGTCCTGCAAATGTGTTTTCTTTGTCATTGAATTACATTCAAAGTGCAAATTACTAATGCACAAGTGCAGCCCTCAATAGATATAAATGTTAATGCTGAAAACTGAATGGTTCAATTAGGGTACAGAAGTCTATAAAAAGTATATAATTAAGTGTCAAAGAAAGGAATTATTATTTCATATCATATCAGACTTCTATTTCTTAAAGGGACACTAAACCCACATTTTATCTTTCATGATTCAGATAGAGCAGCAATTTTAAGCAACTTACTAATTTACCATTGTTGGTTCATCACCCTGGGTAGCACTTGCTGATTGGTGGCTACATTTGGCTGTCAATAAGCAAGCGCTATCCAGGTGCTGAACCAAAAATGGACCAGCGACAACGCTTACATTCCTGCTTTTTCAAATAAAGATACAAAGAGAACTCATAAAAATTGATAATAGGAGTAAATTAGAAAGTTACTTAAAATTGCTGATCTATCTGAATCATGAAAGAAAAAATGTGGGTTTAGTATTTCTTTAATCTCTCCACAAGTTTTGAGCTGGTGCTTAAATATGTTAAATTTACACCTAGAAAAAAATTAATTGATACTCAAAAACACACACACGTACCCTAATATGGTTAACCACTTATATGGTTTATTGCACATAAATGACCTTTTAGCATCACTGCACACTATAAAAAGTGATCAGTTACCACACAGCCCCTTCAACCTGTGATATCACCACTAAACTCACAAAATTGCCAATTTGTTTATCATTTATTGGCTCCACATTTTTTTTTTTGGTTTATGAAATTAGTAGATTATCAAGAAACTAAGAGTAAGATTGTTGTCAGCTCTACTGAGCATTAACTTTCATTTGCTCTTAGTGTGGAAGCCATATTATCTGCACCATCTCTCCGGATGAATCATTGTGTATCTGAAGTCACATATTAGTTTATGGAGCAGAATAGTTTCCTCAATAATGGCCTTTTTGAAATAAGAGGTTTTGTGTACTTATAGTGATCATCTCCCATGAGCCTCAGTTTCTTGTGTTGTCAGAGCTCAAAGATTATTGTCTCCCTTAGCTAACAAATATTACATATAGCTGTACTGCACACTTTTTTGGCCGTAACACAACGTAACTACCGCACCTTTCAAAAAGTCCTTTTTCAATGGGACTTCCATAGCGCTGGTATTACGAGTTTTGCCTGGGAGGCCAAAAAGTGAGCGGTACACCCTATACCGTCAAGATTTGTACCGCCATCTAAAGTCAGTAGTTATGGGTTTTACGTTACAACGCTGTAGCATAAAACTCATAACTAAAGTGCTAAAAAGTACACTAACACCCATAAACTACCTATTAACCCTTAAACCGAGGCCCTCCCGCATCGCAAACACTAAAAGAAAATGATTAACCCCTAATCTGCCGCTCCAGACTTCACCACCACTATAATAAACATATTAACCCCTAAACCGCCGCACTCCCGCATCGCAAACACTAGTTAAATATTATTAACCCCTAATCTGCCACCCCCAATGTCCCCGCCGCCACTATACTAAAGTACTTAACCCCTAAGCCTAACCCTAAGTCTAACCCTAACCCTAATACCCACTAACTTGAACATAATTAAAATAAATCTAAATAAAAATTACAATTAATACCTAAATAATTCCTATTTAAAACTGAATACTAATAGTTACATTGTAGCTATCTTAGGATTTATTTTTATTTCACAGGTAAGTTTGTATTTATTTTTAACTAGGCAGACTAGTTAGTAAATAGTTATTAACTTTTTACTAACTACCTAGCTAAAATAAATACAAATTTACCTGTAAAATAAAACCTAACCTGTCTTACACTAACATCTAACATTACAATTAAATCAATTACATTAATTAAATACAATTAACTAAATTACAAAAAAAAACCACTAAATTACACAAAATAAAAAAGAAATTATCAAATATTTAAACTAATTACACCTATTCTAATAGCCCTATCAAAATAAAAAAAAATAAAAAAACCCTATCCTACACTAAACTGCCAATGGCCCTTAAAAGGGCCTTTTGCGGGGCATTGCCCCAAATAAATCAGCTCTTTTACCTGTAAGAAAATACAAACAACCCCCTAACAGTAAAATCCACCACCCACACAACCAAACCCCCCAAATAAAATCCTATCTAAAAAACCTAAGCTACCCATTGCCCTGAAAAGGGCATTTGTATGGGCATTGCCCTTAAAAGGGCATTTAGCTCTTTTCCATTGCCCAAAGTCCCTAATCTAAAAATAAAACCCACCCAATAAACCCTTAAAAAAAACTAACACTAACCCCCGAAGATCCACTTACAGTTTTTGAAGACTGGACATGCATCCTTATCAACCCGGGAGAAGTCTTCATCCAAGCAGGCAGAAGTCCTCAACGAAGCCGGGAGAAGTCTTCATCCAAGTGGCAAGAAGTCGTCCTCTAGGCGGGCAGAAGTCTTCATTCAGACGGCATCTTCTATCTTCATCCTTCCGATGCCGAGCGGCTCCATCTTCAAGACATCCGACGTGGAGCATCCTCTTCTTTCGACGGCTACTGAAGAATGAAGGTTCCTTTAAGGGACGTCATCCAAGATGGCGTCCCTTGAATTCCGATTGGCTGATAGAATTCTAGCAGCCAATCGGAATTAAAGTTGAAAAAATCCTATTGGCTGATGCAATGAGCCAATAGGATTGAGCTTCAATCCCCTTGGCTGATCCAATCAGCCAATGTGATTGAGCTTGCATTCTATTGGCTGTTCCGAACAGCCAATAGAATGTGAGCTTAATCCTATTGTCTGATTGGATCAGCCAATAGGATTTTTTCAACTTTAATTGATGATGTCCCTTAAACTAAGGAACCTTCATTCTTCAGTAGCCATTGAAAGAAGAGGATGCTCTGCGCCGGATGTCTTGAAGATGGAGCCGCTCCGCGTCGGAAGGATGAAGATAGAAGATGCCATCTGGATAAAGACTTCTGCTCGCCTGGAGGACCACTTCTTGCCGCTTGGATGAAGACTTCTCCCGTCTTCGTTGAGGATGGATGTCCAGTCTTCAAAAACTGTAAGTGGATCTTCGGGGGTTAGTGTTAGGTTTTTTTAAGGGTTTATTGAGTGGGTTTTATTTTTAGATTAGGGACTTTTGGCAATGGAAAAGAGCTAAATGCCCTTTTAAGGGCAATGCCCATCCAAATGCCCTTTTCAGGGCAATGGGGAGCTTAGGTTTTTTTAGATAGGATTTTATTTGGGGGGGTTTGGTTGTGTGGGTGGTGGGTTTTACTGTTGGGGGGTTGTTTGTATTGTTTTTTACAGGTAAAAGAGCTGATTTATTTGGGGCAATGCCCCGCAAAAGGCCCTTTTAAGGGCTATTGGAAGTTTAGTTTCGGCTAGGGTTTTTTTATTTTGGGGGGGCTTTTTTATTTTGATAGGGCTATTAGATTAGGTCTAATTAGTTTAAATATTTGATAATTTCTTTTATATTTTGTGTAATTTAGTTGTTTTTTTTGTAATTTAGTTAATTGTATTTAATTAATGTAATTGATTTAATTGTAGTGTAATGTTAGGTTTTATTTTACAGGTAAATTTGTAATTATTTTAACTAGGTAGCTAGTAAATAGTTAATAACTATTTACTAACTAGTCTACCTAGTTAAAATGAATACAAACTTGCCTGTAAAATAAAAATAAACCCTAAGCTAGATACAATGTAACTATTAGTTATATTGTAGCTATCTTAGGTTTTATTTTACAGGTAAGTATTTAGTTTTAAATAGGAATTATTTAATTAATGATAGTAATTTTTATTTAGATTTATTAAAATATTATGTTAAAGTTAGTGGGTGTTAGGGTTAGGGTTAGACATAGAGTTAGGTTTAGGGGTTAATAACTTTAGTATAGTGGCGGCGATGTTGCGGGCGGCAGATTAGGGGTTAATAAGTGTAGGTAGGTGGCAACGACATTTGGTGCAGCAGATTAGTGGTTAATAAGTGTAGGCAGGCGTCGGCGATGTCGGGGGTGGCAGATTAGTGGTTAATAAGTGTAATATATGTGGCGATGACATTGGGGGCAGCAGATTAGGGGTTAATAAGTGTAGGTAGGTGGCAGCAATGTCGGGGGCAGCAGATTAGGGGTTAATAAGTGTAATTTAGGTGGCAGCGTTGTCGGCCGCGGCAGATTACGGGTGTTTAGATTTAGGGTTTATGTTAGGGTGTTAGGTGTAAACATAACTTTTCTTTCCCCATAGGAATCAATGGGGCTGCGTTACGGAGCTTTACGCTCCTTTATTGCAGGTGTTAGGCTTTTTTTAGCCGGCTCTCCCCATCGATGTCTAAGGGGAAATCGTGCACAAGCACGTAAAACCAGCTCAAAGCAGCGCTGGTATTTGTGTGCGATATGGAGCTCAACGCTGCCATATTGCCTGCTAACCTGTAATAGCAGCGCTATAGGGAGGTGAGCGGTGGAAATAACTTGCAAGTTATTACCGAGCCACACATAACGCAAAACTCGTAATCTGGCCTTATGATTTTAAAATGTATCTAATATTTTATTCCTACTCATAACCTTTATAGTTGCATAATAAATTCTGTAAAATTGTATAAAACGGGTTTCTTATTTAAAAAATATTGACTATTTTTTATC
This sequence comes from Bombina bombina, assembly GCF_027579735.1. Classification (NCBI taxonomy): domain Eukaryota; kingdom Metazoa; phylum Chordata; class Amphibia; order Anura; family Bombinatoridae; genus Bombina; species Bombina bombina. Next base: position 238,221,137 of record NC_069505.1, on the reverse strand, counting down.
AGAATTAAAGAAAAAGGCACTATCTAAATTTCATGTACATGAATTATCATTTCTGTTAAAAGGTATGGAAGACACCAGTATTATCTACATTTTATATAGATTTATATATTTATTTTCCTGGATAAACATATTTTGGAACAAAGACAAAGAGTGTGCCTGTTAAAGGGACAGTCAATTCAATATTAAACACTCATGATTCAGATAGCGCATGCAATTTTAAAACAACTTTTTAATTTACTTTTATTATAAGATTTGCTTTTTATTTTGGCATCCTTTTTTGAAGAGTAAATCTAGGTAGGCGAATAGAAATTCAGGTGTCTATAGCAGTCTAATGCAGCAGTATTTGCAACACTACAATAAGCAATGTTGCAAACACAGCTTCCACATGGCTAAAGATACGTGCACACTCCTGAGCTCACCTAGGATTTACTCTTTAACAAAGGATACCAACAGAACTAAGCAGCACTGATATTAAAAGTAAATTGAAAAGTTGTTTCATACTCTATCCAGTCAATTTAAGTGTAATTTTGATTTTACTGTCTCTTTGTGAAAAATTAACCTTGGCCTGTCGTTCACATACCCCCTTATGTGCCTTGTTTATAGCGCAAATCTTGCCGATATACGCAAGACCGCAATATATCTGCAAGACTCCGGAAGTGAGGCAAGCAGTACGTACTGGCAGCAAAGTTGCGCTAAGTAAACCCCTTAACGTCCACACGACATACAGGGTACATTGGTTGTTAAGCGGTTAATGTGTCCGTTAACATCCACTGGATGGCGCTCCAGTTACAGTTGTCAAGTGATTAACCGTGTAAACTTTTATTGTATTTACAGTTTAATTATTTAATTTTGTTTTAAAGTTAATTTTATCAACAATGGTTTGTCAAAAGAGAAAAACTCAAAAATCCTTCTGAGTTTCCCAGTACAGTAAGTGCAGTGATGTAATTCTGTTTCTGTAAGCTCCTTGCTAACTCTATTCTGTATCTGTAAGCTCCTTGCTAACTCTATTCTGTTTCTGTAAGCTCCTTGCTAACTCTATTCTGTTTCTTTAATCTGCTTGCTAACTTTATTCTGTATCTGTAAGCTCCTTGCTAACTCTATTCAGTCTCTGTAAATTCCTTGCTAACTCTATTCTGTTTCCTTAATCTGCTTGCTAGCTCTATTCTGTCTCTGTAAGCTCCTTGCTAACTCTATTCTGTCTCTGTAAGCTCCTTGCTAACTCTATTCTGTCTCTGTAAGCTCCTTGTTAACTCTATTATGTCTCTATAAGCTCCTTGCTAACTCTATTCTGTCTCTGTAAGCTCCTTGCTAACTCTATTGTCTCTATAAGCTCCTTGCTAACTCTATTCTGTCTCTGTAAGCTCCTTGCTAACTCTATTCTGTCTCTATAAGATCCTTGCTAACTTTATTCTGTCTCTATAAGCTTCTTGCTAACTCTATTATGTCTCTGTAAGCTCCTTGCTAACTCTATTCTGTCTCTATAAGATCCTTGCTAACTCTATTCTGTCTCTGTAAGCTCCTTGCTAACTCTATTATGTTTCTGTAAGCTCCTTGCTAATTTTATTCTGTTTCTGTAAGCTCCTTGCTAACTCTATTCTGTTTCTGTAAGCTCCTTGCTAACTCTATTCTGTTTCTGTAAGCTCCTTGCCAACTCTATTCTGTTTCTATAAGCTCCTTGCTAACTCTATTCTGTCTCTGTAAGCTGCTTGCTAACTCTATTCTGTCTCTTTAAGCTGCTTGCTAACTCTATTCTGTCTCTGTAAGTTTCTTGCTAACTCTATTCTTTTTCTGTAAGCTCCTTGCTAACTCTATTCTGTCTCTGTAAGCTCCTTGCTAACTCTATTCTGTCTCTGTAAGTTTCTTGCTAACTCTATTCTTTTTCTGTAAGCTCCTTGCTAATTCTATTCTGTCTCTGTAAGTTTCTTGCTAACTCTATTCTGTCTCTGTAAGCTCCTTGCTAACTCTATTCTGTCTCTGTAAGTTTCTTGCTAACTCTATTCTTTTTCTGTAAGCTCCTTGCTTACTGTATTCTGTCTCTGTAAGCTCCTTGCTAACTCTATTCTGTTTCTGTAAGCGCCTTGCTAACTCTATTCTGTCTCTGTAAGCTCCTTGCTAACTCTATTCTTTTTCTGTAAGCTCCTTGCTAACTCTATTCTGTTTCTGTAAGCTCCTTGCTAATTCTATTCTGTCTCTGTAAGTTTCTTGCTAACTCTATTCTGTCTCTGTAAGCTCCTTGCTAACTCTATTCTTTCTCTGTAAGTTTCTTGCTAACTCTATTCTTTTTCTGTAAGCTCCTTGCTTACTGTATTCTGTCTCTGTAAGCTCCTTGCTAACTCTATTCTGTCTCTATAAGCTCCTTGCTAACTCTATTATGTTTGTGTAAGCTCCATGCCAACTCTATTCTGTTTCGATAAGCTAACCATGAATACAAAGTGCAAAGCTTTAAAGGGACAAGAACCCCAAAATGTTTCTTTCATGATTCAGATAGAACCCTTTTATTATCAAAGGTCCTTCATTCTATTGTTATCCTTTGTTGAAGGAGCAGCAGTGCATTACTGGGAGCTAGCTGAGCACATCAGGTGAACCAGTCACAAGAGACTTATGTGTGCAATCACCAGTCAGCAGCTAGCGCTCAGTAGAGCTCCTGAGCCTACCTAAGTATGCATTTAATAAAGGATAACAAAAGAACAAAGCAAATTATAATAGAAGTAGATTGGAAAGTTGTTTTAAATTGCTGCTCTATCTGAATCCTGTAAGTTTAATTTTCACTTTCACGTCCATTTAATGTCTCTGTTACAAAAAAAGCACTTGTAGTCATAACAATATAAATACTGTAAAACAACAAATATTAGGGGGCTACGCTGCGGCCGTGTTCAGTCATGCTTTCCAGTAGCTCCATGGATAACTTTAGAATTATTGAGGTTATCTTTGATTTCTACAGTTTAATTCTACTATTTACCTCTACTCATCTACTTAAGAAAAGATCCGGCACTGAATTATACCATTTGAATGGAACTTTTAAATCCAGAGGATCATGAATGCAGGCGGTGGCCTATCTCTACTTTTGGCTATCTCTCCACCCGGTTAGACTTCTAGCTGGATAAAGTGGCTTCCTATTGCTAAATATCACATTATCCGAGAGGAAATTTCGAGTAGCTGAAGAGCTAGCCATATCTTCGATACAAACGTCCGGTCGACGCAAGTTCATTTTGGCTTACAGGGGAACGATCTATAATGGAGACAGAAATTAAAGCCCTGCTAAACCTACTCGCCCATAAGTTGGACAGTCATCATACCTCCCTTGTGGCGCAGCTGAGATCTGAGAAGGATACTGTAATGGAGAGAGACATGGTTTACAGCCCAGCCCTGAACCCAAACACCCTGCAGAAGCAGACCACAGTGGGTCATAATGGAGAATATAGTAGCGGCCTAGAGGAGTTCAATCACCTTGTAAGCCTAACCGGAATAACTGGAAAGTTGCTACCTGGCCCTATACTACCAGTCACCTTGCTCGATGCACATCCAAGTCATAGTGCCTTACCCGCCAGTATGTTACCCGCCAGAGATGTTATTAGACCCCCTGAAGATGCGGCCGGTCGAGAGGGGATTCTGGTTGGACATTGACCTGAGGCGGGCTGAAGATCTACTACTGAGAGCTACGGAAGTCTGGTATGTGAGCGGTTCATCAGTGTCCCCATATGCCTTTCCATCAGCAGTGGAGCATCGCTTTTAGAGCTGTCAGCACTTGAAGAACGAGATCATCTGGAACAAGTGTTTGCTTTCCTGTCGCTTCAAGGCTGTTGGGATCGGATAAATACAGCAATGCAGCGCTTTGTAGTCAGGTGGAATCACACTTCCAGTTTTCTGGACACTAACTTATTCCGAACCGCTTATAATAGACGCTTGATAATGCTGCAGCCTCTGTATTAGCCTCTAATGATAACCTTGCGGTTTGACATATGGGACTGTCATTTGTATTACTTTCTACTGGTACTGAATGTTCTTATCTTCATTCTCTCATCTTACCCAAACCCCAATTTAGCAGGACTCCTCAGTATGTTTTTTTCCTCTAATAATGTGTGGGCAACTACATCTTGTCTTCTCACAGGCTGGGTTCCTTATTGCAAAACTGCTACATGGGATATCTAACTCACTAAATAGTAAAATGTTATAACTCCATTTAGAGGATACCCAGACCTCTGATGTCTCAGTAGCCTATAGAACACTGTTCTACACTGTTACTTATAGCACACAAGCCTGATGTGTGTGTATATATATATATAGTTCAGCATATTCACTAAAAGTCTTATTTATTTGACACCCAAAGCTTGTTTACAGCATATATTGTTCAATGGATATATCTCAGAAGATACTTAGAGAAAATGCAGTCAAGGGTAGGCTGCTTGTATAGTTCCTGCGTGAGGTTTATGGCAGCGCACTTATTTCCCTGTTAGTCTTGGGCACTCACTACCCGTGTATAAAAATTATACAGTCTAGTCCTTATATATATATATATACACGTTGTTACAGACCTTTAGGATATCTTGTTACTGTCCTATTACTGCCTTTCTATTAATGTCCCTGGGTATGTTTCTTAGCTATCATAATGGACCAAAGAAATAGCTCTAGATACACAACAGTGATTTACTCATGCTTTAATTCACCAGAATCGCTTCATGAAGACATACATTTTCTTCATAATTAGAAATGATCAGATCTAGTCTTATTATTCCAGCAATATTGGATTGAGTCACAGGCAGAGATGCATGTAGGTTCCCTTCGTTAGCTGACAATATGATAAGGTTCTTTAAGCCAATATATTTGTCCTTATCAGACAAATTGTTAAGTATGTCCTAGCAAATATTTTCTCCATAATCTGTCTTAGAAACCTTGAGAAGGTTTAACTTTGATAAGGAACACCTCACAACAACAGCTCATTTACAGGAAACCCATTAATTACAACATAAGCATGCATATTTCAGCTATATTTTATAATAATTTGGGTGCGACCTCTAGATAAGGTGTTATACCCTCTCACATTCAAGTTAGGCGCGCACATGAAATATGTAATGTTGTACTTAGCAATCACAATCTATTCCTACTATTTGTTCTATTTTTATAACTTACCCTCCTATTTGAAGTTTATGACGCTTTGGTGGAATTTATACAGAAGATAGAGAACTACATCTTATTAGTTAACTGCAATACATTAATCCTACTTGCTTCATAGTTTTGTTATTGTGATCCTCATTATTCTCTAAGGCTGAGTAATGTCCTGTACCACCTCTTAGAAGAGTACAACAGAAGCCCTAGAAGCCATCTTATGGTAGTTCTTTATATTCTCACTTATTTTAGAAGGTTATATATTGTCAGTTCAAGAACATTTGTTATTCCTGTCATATGATGTTAATCCCTTCCAGTGCGCATAGTTTTGATCCTGTTACATCATCAATATATGGGGTAATAGATAATGGTTCTGTATATCTTTTATAACCCTAAGGTGCCTTATGGTGAATTTATCGAATATTGGCTAGTCCTCTTCATATGAACTCTACTGGTCCTATAACAAGCCCAAAAGAGACCCATTTACTAATGAGTCACATAATAATAATAGTACTGTATCATTAAAGTCCCCGGACACGTCCCCCCCCCCCCTCCCCCTATTAATATTAGAGCAGCTCTTGTCTGCTGATTCCACCAACTCTTCATATACCATTATATTTTAAATGCTAACCCTATCAAAAATGAGATTTCATTGTACCAAGTCCACCTATTTATTCAATAGTGGAGACCTAAGATGACTATTGGATATATGTGTCAAAATTTTATAACTATAAATGCCTTGTTAACATATTGTATAACCAATTTTTTACCATATCCACACTCATATATTATGTATATTCTCTGTTACTGTAAATGGACGAAAGTTTAATATTGTATTTATCACAAGTCTCAATAAAAATATAAAAAAAATAAAAATATTAAAAGTACAAAAGTCTCTTTAAACATCCATTAAAGGGACAGTATACACCAATTTTTCTATAACTGCATGTAACATACACTACTATAAAGAATAAGTTAAGATGCACAGATACTGATATAAAAATCCAGTATAAAACCGTTTAAAAACTTACTTAGAAGCTCTCAGTTTAGCTCTGTTGAAAAGGTAGCTGTAAAGCCCACTGCAAGTGGGAAATAAGACCCTCCCCCTTCTTTTGCATATGAAAAGACCCTTTACACAAACAGGAGCAAGCTTGGAATAGGTAGCTGACGGTATTCTCATAAAACTTTGGGGCTTGGTTTGGAAATCTGAAAATCAGAGCAATGTTATTTTAAAAAAAGCAAAACTATACATTTAAAAAAAAAAAAACTTTATGGGCTATATAAATAGATCATCTACAAAACATTTATGCAAATAAAAAATGAGTGTATAATGTCCCTTTAAGAGTTCCTGATCTAGAGAGGTTGATTAAATACCCTGTAAGGAGGTAGAAAATTGTAATATAAACTGTATGTACCTATCCGATGAGAACAATATCATCATCACTTGACAGGCACATTGTACCTATGTTGTCAGGGCTCTAATGTGTAATAATTGTATGGATTTACTGTTATAGAGACAGTGATATTGCTTATTACCAATACACTGGGAGGAAACAGCGTTTGTTGGATATAGAAACATAAACATAGATTTTTATGGAAGATAGAAATAAAAGCACAACAGTTCTGCACATATTTCCTATAAAGTATACTCTTAATCAGTTCATAGGATAGACTTCTGATTATCCCAGACCAAGTTCCAATTAGTAGCCAATACATTTATATCCTTCAGGAGATTTGTCCTCCAGACCTGCACACAATCCTCAAGGTGAAGGCTAAGTAGTGATCTGTAAAGTGGCATTAGAACCTAACTATTTCTGCTGCAAATACCAAGCATTCTGTGGCCGTATTGCTAAATATCATATGAACCAATAATTCTCAAGTTCTGTTCCTCATCTATGGATGTAGAGCTACCTAAGTGTATCCTCGATGTCCTTGTTAGAAGCTATTTTTTGAGTAATTTAGCGTTACTGCTTCTCCTGGGGCAAACTTCACTAAATTGGCTCCTCATTTCATTTCCTGATCAGTGATCACGTTATTTCAGATTACAAACACCTAGATTACAAGTTTTGCGCTAAACAAAAAAGTTGTGTTATTTCACTTTCCATAGTGCTGCCATAACAAGTTACTGAAAAACCTCCTTGTGCGTGCAATATGGAGGCATTAAGCTCCATACCGCACAAAATCCAAGGGCTGCTTTGACGTGCTCGTGCACACTTTCCCCCATAGACTTCAATGGGGAGAGAGTGTTAGAAAAAAAACACCTGAAGTGCGGAATGAAAAATCTCCATAACGCAACCCCATTGATGTCTATGGGAAAAAAGTTACGTTTAAACCTAGCATCCTAATATAAACCCCAAGTATAAACACCCCTAATCTGCCGCCCCCGACATCGCCGACACTAAATAAAAGTTAACCCCTATTCCGCAGCTCCCCGACATCGCCAACACTAAAAAGTTATTAACCCCTATTCCACTGCTCCCGACATCGCCAACACTATAATAAAGTTATTAACCCCTAAACCTCCGGCCTCCCACATCTCCGCCACTAAATAAACCTATTAACCCCTAAACTTCCGCCCCCCACATCGCCTCTACTAAATAAACCTATTAACCCCTAAACCTCTGGCCTCCCACATCTCCACCACTAAATAAACCTATTAACCCTAAACCTCCGGCCCCCCACATCGCCTCTACTAAATAAACCTATTAACCCTAAACCTCCGGCCCCCCACATCGCCTCTACTAAATAAACCTATTAACCCTAAACCTCCGCCCCCCCCCCCACATCGTCTCTACTAAATAAACCTATTAACTCCTAAACATCTGCCCCCCCCCCCCACATCGCCTCTACTAAATAAACCTATTAACCCTAAACCTCCAGCCCCCCACATCGCCAATACTAAATAAACCTATTAACCCCTAAGCTGCCAGCCCCCCCATCGCAAACCCTAAATTAAACTATTAACCCCTAAACCTAACACCCCCCCTAATTTTAAATTAAAATTACAATATAACTATCTTAAAATAAATAAAAACTTACCTGTGAAATAAAAAAACTAAGTTTAAACTATAAATTAAACTAGCATTACTATTCTAATAAAATTTAAAAAAAATACCAATTAAAAAATCTAAATTACAAATTTAAAACACTATGAAAATTTTTTAAAAAATTCTGATTATCGTAGCTTTTTGAAGGAATAATCTAGATTTTATTAAAGAGACAGAGACTAATATTTTGCTTAAGCTTTTCTTTTTACTGCTCACAGAACTTAAAAGCAATATAAATAAGTAGTAATAGACCAATGAAAGAAAGCCTTGAGTGGTCAAACAAAAAAGTGACCAATGAGAGTAGTCCAAATATCCATAAAGAGTCCAGTAAGTCTGTAGTCCTCCTCTTTAATCTTTGATGCTGAACACCAATGAAAAGTTCCATTCAGAGAAAACTTGAAATCCAACAAAGATAACTACCAACAAAAGGAACATCAAGAAAAATGAAAACTTGATAGTAGAAGTGAAGATCCTGTCTTTGAAGCTGAGTCGAGAAGAAAAATCCAAACTGTTAAGATGAAGCTCAGAAGATGAAGGGAATTGTTGAATCAACTCAAGCTGATTCCGTGTCTTAGATTCCTGGATTGGGAAGAATGGAAGCTGGAAAATAGAAACAATATATTATAATAAATGTAAATATATGCATTTCATCCTAAAAGGGAAGGGAGGGAAATATTCATCTCTGTCTCTTTAATAAAATCTAGATTATACCTTCACAAAGCTAGGATAATCAGAATTTTATTACCAGAACAGAGACTTCATATTTTGCTAGTTCAAAGCCAAATAGGTCATGATATTAAAAGAGTAGGAATATTGTGAATAGGCTTAAAATAAAATTGGCAAAAAATAGAATCAGAAGACCAATCTGCTGCATTCAAGATCTCCTGAAGAGAACAAGAATTAGAAAAAGCTTTTAAAGTTGCAGCACCTCTGTTACAATGGGGAGAGAAAAAAATAATCTACATCTGCTTGAATCATGATCCACTTAACCCATCTAGCAATGGTAGTAGAGGAGACAGGAAGATGAGGATGAGTAAATGAAATCAAAAGTTGAGAAGGTGTAGAATTTCTGAAATAAGAAGTTCTGTATTCATACTCTTTGAGACACAAAACAACACATAAATTAGGGAAAATCAGAAAAATAAACATAGAATAAAGATAGAATGCAATGAGATTGCGAGAACCTACTCTGACAAGATTGTGAAAATCTATAGGATTTGAAAGGATGTCTATTTGTTGAGGAAGGAACAGGTGGAAGGAAGGAAATCTCTAGAAGAGATGGTACTAGGGTTGAGAAGTCCACCAAGTGGTTAAGGGAAATCTGTTCTCTACTGATCTTGGCAATCATTCAAGTGATCATGGAGAAAGGGGGAAAGGCCTAAGCTCCCTTGATTGTCCAATTCTGAAGAAAGGCATCGGTGGCTAGAGCTTCTGGATCCGGTCTCCAACTGTAAAAAGGATTCAGTTGAAAGTTGAGACAAGATGCAAAAAGGTCCAGACAGACGGGGCCCTCAAAGTTAAAATCTTGTGAAAAAGAAGAGGATTGAGTTTCCAGTCACTTGAGTCCAGCAGATACCTGGAACCCGAATCCACTGCCATGTTCGCTAATCCTGGAATGTATTCCGCCTGAATGAAAATGTGCTGAGAAAGGCAAAAATGTATGAAATCCTTGGTCAAATTTGAGAGGATTTTGGAATTGGTACCTCCTAATTTGTTGATGTAACGGACTTTAGATATATTGTCCATCCTGAGAGGAATGGTCAAGGGAGATTTCAACTTGGAGAAGCTCCTCATCCTGCTAAAAGCTCCAAATTGTTGTTCTTCCGATGACCATTTGCCTCCGGTGACAATAGAACCACATCTGGCTCCCCAGCCTGTTTTGCTGGCATCCGATTCTATAATTAAATCCGGAGAATTGCCAAATATAGCTTTCCTATTCCAAGCAGAAATGTTGAAAAGCCACCACTGTAACTCTTCTCTGGCTTCTAAAGATAAAGAGATCATGTGAGAGTACAAAAAACCTCTGCGAAGAAAAGATATTTTCAGGCGTTGAAGGGCTCTGTAATGAAGAGGGGCAGGATAGCTAGCCTGAATGGAAGAAGAAAGCAACCCTATAATCCATGGCCGACAGTCTGATGGGGAAGGTCTTTAAAAGAGAGGAAATTTCTTTCTTGATATTTGAAATCTTTGGTAAGGGAAGACTTAGAGTAGAACGTTTGGTGTCTATAGAAAACCCTAGAAAAATTTTATTCTGAGATGGGGAAAGAACTGATTTGTTGAAGTTGATTAGGAAACCTAAATCTTGAAGAAGATTGATAGTGATAGATAAGTGAAGCAGGAGAGTAGCATGATCCTGATGCATAAGAAGGATGTCGTCCAAATAAATTATTAAATTAATCCCTCTCAAGCAGAGCCAGGCTACAACAGGTTTTAGGATTTTTGTAAACACCAATGGAGCGGAGAATAGGCCAAAGGGAAGACAGGTAAACTGACAAACTGAATCTTTTCAAAGGAAATGAAGGAATTTTCTGAAAGACTGTACAGGGAATGTCAAGTAAGTCAAATCTAATCTTACCATCCAATCTCTGCCCAGCAGGCAATCCCTGAGAAGGTGAATACCCTCTATTTTGAAATGATTGTATTCTAAAAATTGGTTTAAATTTCTTAAATTTATGACTGGTTGCAAAGTTCCTTCTTTTTTATTTACAAAGAACATGTTGCTTAAGAAAGAGTTTTTATTGATGGAGCTAGTTCTATCGCATATTTTTGAGCTAGATTGGAAAGTTCTGTTTCTAATAGGTTGGAATCCTGTAAAGAAAATCTTATTGGGTTGGGTCTTTTGAGTTGAGAAGGAGGAAGAATGAAATTTAGATGAAGAACAGAAATAGTTTGAAGGACCCAATGATCTAAAATATTTTTTTCCCAGTTGTGAATAAAGTGTTTTAATCTTCTTTCCACTAAATGTTGGAAATAATTGGTAAAGGGAAAAGAGAGATTTACCTTGAAATGGTCTACTTTGGGCTCTGGAGTGAAAACCTCTGAAGTTACATGTTCTAGCTCTTGATGGGAAGAAAGTTGTGAGTGCAGTAGAAGAAGTTTTGTTTTTATATTGAGACCTGGGGACAAATGTGTGACCGGAAAAGTGTCCACTATCTTTCCCGGACAAGTAAAAAAAAATTTGAGGAGGGTAAAAAAATCTTTTTAGTATTTAATTTAATTTTATTGAGATAATTAAATGAACTCATGTAATTATTCAATTCTTTAAGGCCTTGTTCGCCAAAAAGGAGACCATTAGCCAAAGGGCCCATCTCTGTCAGGGCAAAGTCTTGAATTTTTGGGTCAATACGTCTTAGAACCAACCTACGCCTCTGAGTGATAATAGATGTATTTGCATCACCAATTAAATACACAACCCACTGAAGCAATTCCCTATCTATATAAGGATCTAGGGAAGCTTCTTTAGAGATAGCTTTCTCTGAGAGTTCAAACAACTTGGTAACAGGACCTAAGGTATCCAAAACTTTATCCTGGCAGGATTTGAGAAATCTATCTGGGCCTTTAAGAAAGTAAAACATTTTATTTCCTATGAATTTTAACAAATTGATATCAATATCCGGAGTAACATAAGTGTTATTAGAGAGCTCCGGTCTAGGGCACTCTGCTCTTAAAGTATTCTTAGCTTTTTTAGAAAGAGGTTTTCTAATATAATGGTCAAGGAGTTTTGCCACCCTTTCAGAGGGTCTCCATTGAGAAGATCTGGGATGGAGAAGGTCATCTGGATCTAAGTATAATTGACCTTGGCTATCAATATGTTTAGGTTTAGATTTATCACACTTTTTTCTCTTTTTTTATCTTAGGAGAATCATCATCAGAAGATGAATCTGAGAATTCTGGTGTATATAGAGAATCCTCAGAAGTCTCAGCTTCAGAACCCAGTTCCATATCGGAGTCAGACGACTCTATTGTAGAATCTACGTGACTTCTGCTTTTATTATTACAGGGTTGAACATCTATTTCTGATTTGTTTAGATTTTGCAGAAGATTTTGTGTCTGATCTAAGCAGACGTTTATTGCCTCTAATGAGGCCTTTAGAAGCTTTAACTTTAGATTGTTGAGATAAATGCTTCCTTTTTTGAGCAGCTTTTGTATGTATATTAGGTTGAATGTCAAAGACAGACTGCATTACAGAGTGCATTTGCAAACTAAACTGCTGCTTCAAATTATCCATAGAAGTTTGAATCATATTTTGAACAGATTTTTCTGATAAGGAATTCTCTTCAGACATTTTGAGGAATTTAAATTAATACCTCTAAATAATATATATATATATATATACTTCAGAATATAAATACAACTAATGTAGAATTAATATATATATATATATATATATATATATATATATATATATATATATATATATATATATATATATATATATAAATAATAAGTAAATCAAGCTACAATAATTGTAGACAATGTCACCAAAAAAATTCAATGTAAACCTAAGGGGAATTGAACTTGGGACTATTAGGTCTAAATCAAAGGAAAACACCACTAGGCAATCTATGCTGTTAAACTAATATAATGGTTAGGTAATTATATCTAATAAAATGTTTCTAAATAAACAAAAATTACAATCAAATCAGCCAATAGGAATGCAAGGTACGCCATTTTAAAACGGCTACCTTGCATTCAACTTCAGTGTATGGTGGGGACCGTATGAAGAGGACGCTCTGCACAGGATGAGATTGACTTCCAGGATGGCTCCGCTCCACGCCGCCGTGATGAAGATAGAAGATGCCCCCCGGATGGATGAAGATATCGCTGCCTGGATGAAGACTTCTCAGCGCCTGAATGAAGACTTCTCGTCGCCTGGATGGAGATGGATGTCCGGACTTCAGGAACCATGAGTTAATATTCTGGTGTTAGTTAGGGGTTTTTAACAATTTTTGGGGTGTTTTTTTTTTAGATTAGGGCTTTGGGCTTTTGGAAAAGAGCTGAATGCCCTTTTAAGGGCAATGCCCATACAAATGCCCCTTTAGGGGCAATGGGTAGCTTAGGTTTTTTTTTAAAGTTAGGTTTTCTATTTTGGGGGGTTGGTTGGGTGGTTTTTACTGTTGGGAGGACTTTGTATTTTTTGCCAGGTAAAGAGCTGTTTAACTTAGGGTAATGCCCTACAAAAGGCAATTTTAAGGGCTATTGGTAGTTTATTGTAGTCTAGGGTAGGCCCGGATAAGCCATAGGGCATACCAGGCATTTGCCCGATGGGCCTCCAGTTACATTAGCCCCGCCCACCAGTAACATCATTTCTGGTTCAACAACTTAGCACACAGCGATTAGAGATGCGGCCAGGGCCGCCATCAGGGGGTGAAAGTGGTGACTGTGGTCAGGGGCTCTGTGATTGCAGGGGGGTCACCTGTGTCCCAACCATCAGCAGAGTTTTTTAATTGTGTCAGCATTGAAGGTGCTTTGAGTGACTCGCATAATATTTTGTGTGCCCTGTAATTTACTAAGAGCTGATCCAACCCTGACTTTCCCTTTATTGCTGTACCGTCTTTGGCCCGTGTTCTTTCACCCACCCCCTTAATGTGAGCAGGCTCAGACAGTGCGGGGCCCGCCCCCAGCATTATAGCTAGTTACTAAATGAGCAGGAGGCAGGGAGCAGAAGCACAGGCTGCAAGCAGTGATCCTGGAGTGAGCTGCCCAACAATTTTAAAAGTAAGGGTAAAACACAACAGTTGTTACACACACTTGTATTTGGATATATATATAATTTCGAAAAATGCACAAGTATTTTTTTTATTTTCTATCATAACTTTTTTTGTTTTAAAAAATACACAATTATCTTTCATGTGAGCTATAATTTTTTTCTGCTCAGGAGCAGGGCCGTTTTTAGGGGGCCAGAATTTTTCCTACTCATCTCAACCACTGCCGATATAGTAACTAGTGTTACGTATAGGCAGAGGTTGGGATGAGTAGAAATAATCCTCTGGTATCTTTTCTGATGGCTATATATCCCAACATGTCCAACAGACAGGTGAGAGGTGTAGTTGAGGGGTTATTCCCTCTAAGAGGCTTACCTACCCACCTTGCACAGTGCACAGCTGGTTTGCAATTTTCTCCTGGTTTAAAACTGGAGCATCATGGTGCGCTGAGGGCAGGTACTTTATTGCTGGCCCCTTCCTGTGCCCCAAAATCACTTCCCCATCTCACGTACTGTAGGGGTACAGCTGCAACAGACCCAAACTAAGTGTAGAAGGCTAGTGCTGAAATCGGCAAGTGTGGGTTTCTCTTCTGTAACACAAGGAGCTCTGGAGCTGTTGGGATGGGGGCCCCTAGGGGTGAGAGCACTACAGCTAATATGCTTCTTGTGGATTATATTTGTATTTCTTTATGAATATTTTAGTGTTGTTAATATTCATTTGTTAGAAACTTTGAATGATAGATAACTAGTTAGAAATAGATAAACATTTTCTTGCTAATCAAAAGAACATAAAAGTTGGAAAACAACAACATATTTTTGTGTTATATTGCATTCCAAAGACATACCCCTTTTCAGTATATTTATTTTATCTCCTCTGATCTGGCTTTTTACAAAGACAAAAGTGCAAATAAAAACACTATAACACTCAGGGGGGCGGAGCCTGGCCGTGCAGGGAAATGGCTGCTTGAATCCTGGCTCCCAAGCCCCACATCTAAACTAAGCAGCAATAGGGATATATGATGCCCAATATTTAACTTTAAAAAGGACCCTTTGTAAGACCTTGAGGAGTAGAACACACAGGAGGCCAGTGAACCGGGAAAATATTTGTGCACAACCTACACATGGCGACGACCGGAACAGCCCCACATCGCTAACTATCAATGCCGTGTCCCATGCGGTAAACGGCTGGATGCGCCTCACAACATCTTCCCGGAGCAGCTGGAGCAAGGAGCTCTCGGCATCAAACAGGGGCCGAGAGAGCAGCGGTTACGGTGCTTATTGGAAGCAGGATTGACCGCAGTATAGACTCAGCACCTGCGAGCCGGACACAATGACGAGGAACTGCGCATAATACAAAGTAAAAATCGATGCTTATCAGGTGAGTGATCTCACAAAAAGTGGGGACATAATATATGAGGGGGGTGTGCCTGGGCCCTTACCAGGGTGATACATACAGATAATGCTGAACCGCAAATCAAGCTTGTGGCCTCTATAGCAGAACAGGCCATCATAAGCCCTATTATTAACAGGGAGGATAACGAGATATTTGCTCATGGTTAAAGTGAAATAAACAGGCATTAACCCCTTCTATAGTTATAAAACACACCTGGAATAAATAACAGTAGGATTTCACACTGCTGTACTATTTTTGTTAACTGCGTCATAGCCACTGCAACATGGCAGCTGAGTTTTAAGCTGTGAACAACGCAATAGCCCTGATACTCGGCAGTAGAATAGAAAAACAATAGGGGCCTGCACAATTCTCCTCCTACTTGAAAAGTGGGACACATATACAAGGCATTACATAGTTTATAAAGACTGAACTACAGCTACTAGTGTGACTTTACTTTATATTGATAAAAGGCCGGCGGCGGCTGCTGCTAATCAATAGAGAAAACACGAGAGATTGATATTCAAAGCATCCATTGTCAAACAACATGTCCAGTAAGAGAAATAATAGAAGTGACAAGGGAAGCAAGAACACCAGCTTAACCAACTATCTAAAAATGCCAACACTACTTGCTGAAAAGGCTGGCTCTGAGTTGTTAGGCCCTACATCTTTGACCCCCACTGAGAGGCCCACAATGGAAATACCGCCACAAGAACCCCTGACAAGGGAGGTCTTAAACACAATCTCCTCCAAGGCCGACATTAATATAGTACTGACCGAAATGAGGTCACTATTTGGGGATTTAAAAAAAGATTTGAACAGTGTCAATCAACAGGTACAAACACTCAAAAATAAACACGAGACATTACAGAAACAAGCGGACGCAAACTCACAACATATTCAAAATCATGAGGGGAACATACAATTCCTGCTGTCCAGAATTGAGGATCTGGACAACAGGGGAAGGCGCAATAACATGAGGATCAGGGGAGTGCCTGAAACAGTAAGCAACAACGCCATAGAGGGATATCTTCAAGACCTATTCTGGAATATAAAAGGGACACCAAGCTCTCCTGAGGTGCCCCTGGAAAGGGTGCATAGAGCGCTACGCCCAAGACCTTCTCCTAAAGCACCTCCACAGGACATTATAGTCAAATTTATGAGCTATAAAGACAAAGAACTCATTTCACAAAAAGCGAGGGCCTTGAAGACTGTGACTCATGCAGGCATCCAGATCCAAATTTTCTCAGACTTGAGCCAAATAACACTCCAGAAGCTGAGAGACCTAAAATTCATCACTAGTGACCTCCAGAAACACGGCATCCCATACAAATGGGGATTCCCGGTGTGCATCATGGAATGGAAAACAAGCCACATATAGAACATCAGCTGACCTGTCGGAATTTTGCAAAATACTAGATCTGGACATTTCACCCACAGAACAGGAATCTACATCATAGGACGCAGGAAGTGGTAACATAATGGAACTTTTGCTGAGTGTGCCATTGCTGATCTAACTGTTGTGAGCCAGAAGGCATCAATGACTCAATGCAACATATAGAAATGCACTAATTGTCTCTTTATTAATGTGTATATGTTAGATGGGCCTCTCCCTTACTGAGACAGTATACCAGAGAGGTAATCAGAACAACTGTCCACCATGAGCTGCACAGTTTATATAAATTGTAACAGGACTTGCACCATTATAGCCTAAACTAAACTAGAATTAGCACAGCGAGGAAATAATGACCACAGTTTCAACTTATAAATGTGGACACTGTGACAGTCCTAATACCCAACGGAATAACAGGTCTAGTCATTTATTTATCCATAAGAACTGAAGCCTGTACTGTGTTGTAGAACTGCTAAAATTTATACACTGTAGATCTGTTAGATAATATATAGAACATTAACAAATAGGAGTATAATGAAGGGATGCAATACGAAATACCTGATGATAGCACCTTCTCTGAACTGACTGAGAACCACCATTGGGCTTAGATGACCTTCTTGTAGCAGATTGTAATGTTCTGATTAACCTTTTCTCACTGTGAATATGCTTGGGGGGCTGCTCCTTTATTAAGTTGGTGAGCTAGAGACTCACGCAGTGAAATCATTCATTGTGAGCTACATATTTTATTTACACTGTGTGGCCTATTGCATTATCATGGCCCAACCCAGGCTAGCAATGACACAGGGGGGAAATAATGTGATGAGTTTACACTTGCAAATATGGACCTTGTGCACCACTGGGCACTGGGGCAAAGGGTTTTGTCATTTACCATTAAGAGTTACTGTTTATGTTGTATTGTAAAGTTACTAAAACTTATATACTGCTGGTTCTTTATAAAGTGTTTTACTTAGACTTATGTTTACACCTAGGCACTACTGCCAAAACAATTGAACACCAATTCACACTGACCCTCTCGGTCCAGATACAACTGGGCGTCTCTGACCCTAAACTTACTAGACTTTTCTCTACTAAGTGGTTTAGATGTGGGGATACTGACTCCACATTTTCTTACCTGACAATCTTCTCTACTCCCAACTAACCTGTCAGGTAAACCTACCCGATTAGGGTACTTCTATTCTTCTCTCTTTCTTTATTCTTGCACTTTGGGGGACACCTAGAAACATTAGGATACACCTGACTTCTTTTAAACGCTAGGACCGCGTGAAGTGTATATACTTTCTCTTCTACCTCTCTATCCTTATTTATTTTTCACTCTTTACTCCCTTCTAATTCCCCTTACTACACCCCTTCCCCTCTTTTTTTTTTTTTTTTTCTTTCCCCACCCCCTCACCACTATGCCTATACACACGACACATAACTTGTCGATTCTGACACTGAATACGAAGGGTTTGAATATCCCAGAAAAATGGTCACATCTGATGAAAGATGCTAATAGACTAACATGTGACATATTATTTGTGCAGGAGACTCATTTTAAACGGGGCAAAGAACCGAAATGGTTCTGCCCTAAGTTCCCTACCACCTACTTTGCTTCAGGTAACCAGAAAAAGAACGGGGTAGGGATAATGATCAAACAGTCCTCTCCATGGAGTACTATCCATGTGGAAAGAGACCCAGAGGGTAGATTTTTAATACTGATAGGCAAACTACACAACAGGGTAGTCACTTTGGTTAATGTATACTCGCCAAATCAACATCAGAACAAATTTGTGACTGTTCTAACAAATAAAATTCTAGAACTGAGAAAGGGAGCGCTAATAATTGCAGGTGATTTCAACATACCATTAGATCCCCAATTAGATATGTCGAGAGCTACAGCTTCTATCTCTAAGAGAGTGATTAAACAATGTAACAATAGGCTAGAGGAACTGGCAGTCCACGATGTGTGGAGCACCCTGCATCCTATAAGACGAGACTACACATTTTTCTCCCACCCCACAATCTCTTTAGACCAATCCACGTTAGCACTAGTCACAGATGCACAGATACTCTCAATGACATGGTCGGACCATGCCCCAGTAATCTGCAGACTGAATTGGCCCACGATCCCCACACAGCCATTCATTTGGAGGTTTGATGATTTTATGCTCAATAATCAGGTTATTAAAACACAAATCGAAAATACACTTCAAGAATATTTTCAGCATAATAAAACACCTGAATCGCAGACTCACACTATCTGGGAGGCGCACAAGTGCGTTCTCAGAGGTGAGCTCATTAAACAAAAATCCTGGTTGTCTAAACAAACTAGAATAAAATATACATCCCTACTGACTAAAATACAGGACTTGGAAAAACCCCACAAGAGACTCCCAACTGACAGTTCCCTTAAATCTGATCTACTTCAGGCTAGGGAAGAATTGCAAAACTTACACTCCGTAGAACACCAAAGGACAGCACTAAAACTCCAACAAAAATATTATGAATTCAGGGACAAACCCGGCAAACTTTTGGCAAGGGCTCTGAAGAGAAGACAGCTAAAAACACACATACACGCTATCCTAGACGGGAAGGGGAGGGCCTGCTCAGACAGTCCTGCCATCGCAGAAGTCCTAAAAACGTATTACCACAAACTATACAATATACAGAGTGTAGACGAGGACAAGGTAGGGGACGGCAAAGACACACGCTCACAAGCGATCGACACATATCTTAACTCTATCACATTACCCTCCCTCACACCGGAGGAAGCAGAGGAACTAGAGTCACCTATTACCACAGAAGAGGTAGCTAGAGCCATTGATAATCTACCAGCGGGTAAAAGCCCTGGCCCTGATGGGTTCAGTGACAAATATTATAAATTGTTCAAACACATTCTTACACCCCAATTGGCGACTTTATTTAATGAAATACGAATAACACAAGAATTCCCCCCAACCATGCTTCTAGCTCATGTCACCACCATTCCTAAGCCGGGGAAGCCAGCAAACCGTCCTGAAAATTTCAGACCTATTTCGCTACTTAATGTGGATCTAAAGCTATTTGCTAAGGTACTCTCCACGAGGTTGAACAAATTGTTACCAAAGTTGGTATCCCCTGACCAGGTTGGTTTTGTCCCAGGCCGAGGGGCTAGGGACAACACCATAAAGGCGGCCCTTCTGGTGAACTATGCTCACTGCAAAAACATACCATCTATTTTGGTCTCAACAGATGCCAAGAAGGCCTTCGACAGGGTGAGTTGGCCCTTTCTTAGGGCCACCCTGTCGAAGATGAACTTTGGAACCCATTTTATGAGGAAGGTTTTTTTCCCTTTACACGGTACCTACAGCGCAAATTAAAATAAATAACATATTGTCGGAGCCCTTTAGCATCAGTAACGGCACCCGGCAGGGCTGTCCGCTGTCCCCTCTCCTTTTCGCCCTGACAATAGAAGTATTAGCACAGAGAATTAGGAAAAACAATAAAATATCAGGGATACAGATAGGTCAAAAGAACCATAAATTGTCACTATACGCGGACGATGTCTTACTATCGCTATCTCTAACCCACTAGTATCACTCCCAGAATCCCTAAGGGAATTTGAAGAATATGGTAAGGTGTCCAACTTTCATTTGAATCAAAGTAAGTCGGAAATCTTAAAGGGACAGTATACACTCATTTTCATATAACTGCATGTAATAGACACTACTATAAAGAATAAGATGCATAGATACTGATATTAAAATCCAGTATAAAACTGTTTAAAAACTTACTTAGAAGCTGTCAGTTTGGCTCTGTTGAAAAGGTAGCTGGAATGCCCAATGCAAGTGGCAAATAAGACACTCCCCCCCTCCCCCTTCTTTTGCATATGAAAAGACCTTTTACACAAAAAGCAGCAAGCCGGAGAAGGTAGCTGACAGTATTCACATAAAACTTTGGGGCTTGGTTAGGAGTCTGAAAATCAGAGCAATGTTATTTAAAAATAAGCAAAACTATACATTTATTTTTAAAAAAAACTTTATGGGCTATATAAATAGATCATCTACAAAACATTTATGCAAAGAAAAAATGAGTGTATAATGTCCCTTTAAATATAAACCTCTCACAAGCGGAGCTGTGCCAACTCTCGGACACATGCTCCTTGAGGTTGCAAACCCACACACTCAAATATTTGGGAATCAATATAATAGCATCACCCGAATCCCTGTTTGAGGCCAATTACACACATTTGCTACACTCGATCACATGCGACCTATCCTCATGGAAAAACAAAAAAATATCCTGGTTGGGGCGAATCGGGATAATTAAAATGAACGTGCTTCCGCAAATTCTGTACTACTTGCAGACCCTCCCGGTTCCTCTTCAACCGAAATACTTACAAAGATTACAGAGCATACTGGAGGAGTATATTTGTGGTGGAGGTAGACCACGAGTAGCAAGAAGCACATTATATCAGATGAAGGAGAAGGGAGGACTAGGGGTACCCAACTTACTACTGTATAAGAGAGCAATTAACCTACAACATCAGGTAGAATGGAGCATCAATCATGAGCAAAAAACTTGGGTGCAGATAGGAAGGGAGATAATAGGTGCCGACAATGGCCTCGCTTCCATTGAGTCGTTAAAAATGGAGCCGTAAGCTACCGAAGCGGACGACAGCTAAAAGTAATTTACGGCTCCATTTTAGTACCAGGTTTCCATTGAAAAGATTAGCGTGTTGCGCGCAGTCGCTCTTTTCGGCCGTACGTAAGTTTGCGTTGCCAACCGATGTCGGATTTGTCGAAAAGCGCGCCATAACAAGTGCATTGCCATGGTAACCCGACCTCTGTCTATAAGAATAACGGTTTGCGCCTGCGCTCTTTACCTGTGATCGCCTCTAGAGAGAGAGACACGGGAGCTAGTTGCGTTGGTAGGAGTTTTGGGTTTTTGAGAGTTGTTTGAGAGTTAGTGGAGATTTTGATATTTGATTTTCATATATTCTTATTGTAGGCCTCATATAATATTAGGAACACACACACACATCCATACATTAGTTAATTAACACACATTAGTTTATACACACAAATACACACACACACACATACACACTTTTATTTGATACAAACACATTCACATTTTTTTTTTCATTAACCCCCATATCCCCATCTTCCTTTATTACTCCTTTCATTAATCCCCTTATTCCACTTCCCATCCCCCCTTTGACTACCCTTCCCTTCCTCACTATATAACTTGTTTTTTTATATATACATTTTGCCCATCCTATTTTTTTTTTTTTAACATCCCATATTTTTTGTTTCATTTGACTATATAGCTCACCCCTTTCTTCATTTGCATCCCTTATTATTTTTCTATAATTTTGTTCTAATCCTCCTTAGTTTTTCCTTTTTCATTTACATCCCTTTGTTTATTTTCACCCCCACATTTTATTTTTATTTTGAGGGATATAGAATAGAGATAGTTAGGGTCTAGATAGGTTAGGTAGTTAGTTTTGGGGCTATTTAATTTAGGGTTTAGTTAGGTGAATTAGTGTAGTTAGGTAAGCTAGGGACTTTAGTGTTAGGTTAGAGTTAGGGAGGAAGGAGAAAGGGATGGATAGGCCTAGTGGAGTTGGGAAGGGGGTGGCTAGGGGGAGGGCAGTGGTGAGGGTGGATAGAGGGAGGGGGAGGGGGGAAGTAGGGAGTAGTATGGGCAGGAATAGGGGCCGAGGTTTGGGTGGAGGATTTGTCCTTCCTCAAACCCTGGCAGAGGAGGGAAGGAGAGAGGGTGGAAGAGGAATGGAGGTGGGAGGAGTGAGGAGGAGTCAGCCTCAGCTAGGCACAAAAAGAAAAGGGAAAGTGGGGCAGACTGTGGCAACTGGGGGTGGGGCTGGTGGTAGCCTGTCACAGCCTGCAGGGACAGAGGAGGTAGAGAGGGCTGGTCCCCAGTCACAGGAGGGAGAGTCTGTGTCTGCTGGCCCTTCAGGTGTGAAGGGCAGGCTAAGAGAGGAGAGGTACTCTGAGGAGGAAAAGGAGGCTCTTGTTGAGGCATACTTGGAGAGGGCAGCTCAGCTGGAGAACCCTAACCTGAGGCCGGCTGTCCGGAATAAGCTGTGGGAGGAGATTCGAGTGGCAGTCAGCTGCTTAGGACGTAATCGTTCTACTGCCAGCATTAAACACCGCTATCATGACTGCAGGAGGGAAACCAAAGCTAAGCTGGCACAGCAGGCCAAATATGCACGTGGGACAGGTGGTGGTCCTAGCAAGAGAATACACCTAAGGTCATGGGAGGAGATGCTGTCCAATGTCATCTCGGATGAATCTGTTTACGGATGTAAGGGGACAATGGACACCTCTGTGCCACCTGAAGAGGTGTATGAAGGTGAATATTCAATATTAAATATAACCATATATGTGATGTATATATGTTGTATATCATAAATACCCATCTGTGTTTAGCTATGAATCTAAATTTACATAGTTGTATTTAATATGTTCAGCAAGCACTCTGTATTGTATATCTGCTCCGACAAGCAAGAATATTGATAATATAATATCCAAGAATATTAAGCATTTCATATAAATCATGTGTCATTGTCCTTAAAGGGACACTGTACCCAAAATATTTATTTTGTGATTCAGATACAGCATGCAATTTTAAGCAACTTTCTAATTTACTCCTATTATGAATTTCTCTTCATTCTCTTGCTATCTTTACATGAAAAATAAGACATGTAAGCTTTTTTTCTAGGTTCAGAACTCTGGACAGCAGTTTTTGATTGGTGGATGCATTTATCCACCAATCAGCAAGGACAACCTAGGTTGTTCACCAAAAATGGGCCACCATCTAAACTTACATTCTTGCATTTCAAATAAAGATACCAAGAGAATAAAGAACATTTGAAAATAGGAGTAAATCCGAAAGTTGAATAAAATTGCATGCTCTATCTGAACAAAAGAAAATATTTGGGTACAGTGTCCCTTTAACAATGTTCCTTTAAGACACAGTCTATAAAGATTCCTCAGTTATGGTCATATATGCTTTGATTTTATCCCAAACACACTATATGTATGTATGTGTGTGTGTGTGTGTGTGTGTGTATGTGTGTATGTGTATG
The DNA here is from genome assembly GCF_027579735.1 of Bombina bombina. NCBI lineage: Eukaryota > Metazoa > Chordata > Amphibia > Anura > Bombinatoridae > Bombina > Bombina bombina. Next base: position 238,197,407 of record NC_069505.1, on the reverse strand, counting down.
TGTGTGTCTGTGTGTGTGTATGTGTGTGTATGTGTATGTGTGTGTCTGTGTGTGTGTGTGTGTATGTGTGTGTATGTGTATGTGTGTGTGTGTGTGTGTATGTGTGTGTGTGTACATATATACACATAAATATGGAATATAATAGTCTGTATTGTTATGCTACAAAGTAATATATTCTATTAGATAGATAATGTAAACATACCGTATATTTATTTGTAGGTTCCGAACAGGAGGAGTATGAAGCTGCACCAACACCACAGCAGGATGTTCCTACATTCACTGAGGAGGATGAGGATATCTATGGTGACACTACCTCCTATATCAGCCTCTTAGAAGATGATATGCAGCAGCCTAGGGCATATGAGGTGGAGGATGTATCATGCCCTTCTCCATCTACTTCGGAGACAACATTTCATGTTTTGGGTTCTGAACCCCAGCAGACTCATCCTCCTCAACAATGGCAGTTCATGCATACTTCGCAGCAACAAATGGCACAGCCCCCACAGCTGCACCCACCGCAGCAGATGATGCACCCCCCACAACATCCTCCTCAGCAGCAGATGATGCACCCCCCACAACATCCTCCTCAGCAGCAGATGATGCACCCACCACAACATCCTCCTCAGCAACAGATGATGCACCCACCACGACATCATTATCCTCAGCAGCAGATGATGCACCCACCACAGCAGCATACAGATCTGCATCATCTGTACTATATGCCTCCCACTCCTATGGCACAACAGGAATCCACACCACCACCCACTGCACCCACCAATGTATTGCCAACAGTGCCATCACAGACAACCTCACAGTCACCAATACGGAGAGACAGCCCTGGAACCAGCCAATTATTAGTTCCTGAGACACCAAATGTACAACAGGGTCCGGCACAGTCCCAGCAGGATGATCTACTGAGGCTCATACATAGAGAGCTTAGGCTGTCCAGGCTCCAGCAGCAGCAGGATTTGAGAAGGATACAGAGCCAAATGGACATCCATAATGCCTCACTCGTCCGCCTGGCAGAGGCAGTGGAGAGGCTCGCGGATAGGCCCCAAACTCCATCCTCCCTTGCATCCTCTGTCATCTCCCTGCAGGACCCTGAATCGCGGTTATTAGCCTCACATTCAGCTGGTGGGCGTCGCACAAGACGCCACACTGCCCCCCTAAGTACCTCTCCTCCAAAGGCAAAATCCCGCCGCAAGAATTAATTAATATTCTTTTTTTTAAACCCAAGATATATCATATCTAATTTTTGCACTAAAGCACTTTTTTAAGTGCGATTTTCATCTCATAAATATGCATCCATTTTTCTAATCCAAATTTGAACATATATCTTAATATTATTCTAATAGCTGTTTATCTGCTAAAAATGAACAGCTTTATTCATTTTTATTTCACATGATGTCAATTAATATGCAGGTGTACATTGTTGATAAATTTATGTGTCCTTTTATTGAGGATATCATATTATGCCGTTTAAGAATACTTGGGGATACGTGTCTGAAATTTATACAGTATATGCTATCTAACATAAGTCAACGTGACATGTGTAAATGTTATGATTTATATTCCACAAGCATATGTTGTTTGCTCCTTCAGATGAAGCTAATAAGGGTTATACAGTTATAGAAGAGTTGAAAAGTAAATACTCCTTCCTGTTGATATGGCCAAATACCTTGCATTCATTCTTATAGTCCTATGTGGAATGTAATATCTGAAATATATACCTATCATGACTAATACCTATCATGACTAATGCACTCCTTTTTGTCAAGATTATTATTCAATATTTAGAATAATTAGATAAATGTATCTTTAGGATATTTATGCACTGATGTATATACAACATATATGTGATTGCCATGATATAGAGGTGATTAATACATTTTAATTGACATCATATGAACAGACACAGACTCTCCCTGGGACCAATGCACAATGCACTTTTAAAATGTTTCAATAACTCCATGTTAAAGACAATACTTCATATCTCTTGAAGTATGTAATATTAAGCACTTATGTATTTTGGTTAATAGTCTAAATATTGCAAATGTATTATCTGCTTTAGCAGACATGACATTACATATATTTTATAAATATTAGTACTATGACACATTATAACTTTAATGTGTCATCGTTTTGTATTGAATAAATATGATTTTCACATTGAAAATTACATTTGAATGAGGGTAAATCTGTAATAATAAAACTCATCTTCATGATAAACAACTTATTTCGTTTGAATTATTTTTCTATATGTATTGAGATTATATATAGCATCCCTGGGCAAAGGTTTCATTTTGAATAGGTAGATATTTTATTTATTTTTATAATATTTTACCAGGAAAGATACATTGAGATTTCTATGGTTTTCAAGTATGTCCTGGGTCCACAAAACATTGCATTGATACAATGGGTACAATAAAATAAAAAAAATATAATAATACACCATATATGCACAAAAATTTAACATAGAACCGGTAGGAAATATATAATCAACAATGACAGGTGCATTCTGTTTTGAGATATGTAGAGAGGGATCTCTTAAAGGATATTAGGCATGGGGAAGGTTTGAAAGTGTGCGGGAGGTCGTTCCATAATTGTGGTGCTTGCATATATTTTTATATGCACATACATATTGAAATTTCTATGACAACATGGGTGCAAATATTCCTATACATAGGACCAATAAATGTAGCATATATAATGTTATTTGTACATTGAAACACTCATAATTGTTTTGTGATTTGCTATTTCAATGAGAAACAGGCCTCAAAAAGCTCTTTTTTCCTCCTTTACACCTAGTTGAGCTGGGGGTAATATTTCTCAATGTATCGACAGCCTCCGACAGTGTATTAACGGTTAGCGCTTTCAATGGAAACCTGGTATAATTTATCGATTAACGGCTTCTATTACTTTCTATGGGACGCGAAAATCTTTTCGGCAGCCGAAGTCCGGCAGCCGATATTGAGGTATAACGCGCCATTGGAAACAGTCGTTAAACGCTATTGCTTTCGACAGCATATTTAACGGTTTGCGAGTGCACGCAAACTGAATTACGACTCAATGGAAGCGAGGCCAATGTTGGCTCATTGGGGTGGACCTCTCCGAAAGCCAGGCCCAAGGTAGTCAAATCTTACATGTTTCTAAAAGAGTTTTTTGTACAGTGGGACAAAACCCTGACAGAATTCCCTCACGTATCTACAAATCCATCTCCACTAACTCCATTTACACAAAATCCGGACATTCCCTTTACATACGCCCAAAACCTAACATTGAATAGAACACAACTAGAACAAATTATATTCCATAGACCGACATATATTATCTAGTGTGCGCTATTACACCATAAACATAAGTAAAATCTATCTTTGTTAATATTATTATTGTTTTGAAAAAGACTTGGAAAATCATATTGAAAATCATATTGATAACAAGCCAATACTATGTATATCTTTTGCTGCCATGGGAACGGTGGAAGGCTCACATTGTAACAAGAGCCAAGTCTGTTACATATACTATGTTTTAATAAAGATTTTCTTTTTAAAAAAAAACAAAAAAAAAACACTATAACACTCTATAACTGCAAATGTGTTTAAGCACATAGCTAAAGTCAACTCCAGAGGAGCAATGCACTTCTGTGAGATATCTGGACACATCTGGTGAGCCAATGACAAAAGGCATATGTGTGTACCAACCATTTGCCAGCTAGTTTCTAGTAGTGCATTGCTACTTAGGATATGTGTGCTTTTCAACAAATGATGGCATGAGAACAAATACATTTGATAATAGAAGTGAAATTAAAAGTGACATAAAATGACATACTCTGAAACTGGTTGTTTAAAAATGGGTTTCCGTAGGAGGAGCTAAGCGCATGCTGCTGAGCACTTACACTCAGGTCCCACAGCTACTGGCCCTGAATTGGGACAGCTACCTGGACAGCCTGATTCATCGCTACTGGAACCCTTTCAGTGGAAATCCAACCAACTGCCCTGACACATTGTCAGGTTGAAAGGTCCTGCATATCAGCCTAGTTAGTGTAACGGCCGGGCAAACTTTCATACAATTTATCTACCCGGTGTCCCCTCCTCTCCCACTGGTGCTGCGTGGGATGAGGGAAGTTCTGTATGAAATTCTCTATACACCTGGAAGGACTCCCCGCTTGGTTCTGTGCCTCTCCAGGGACTGCACAAACTTTTCAGTTACTGCTTTCCTTCCCTCCTGCGGGTGCCAAGCGGGAGGTGGTGAGTAGCTCACAGGCTTTTGTGCTGCGGACGGGAGGTTCACTAGTATACCGCTGCAATCAAGGAAGGAGTCTTGCAACAAGTCAGTGGTAGATCCCCTCTCCCCCCCCCCCCCCACACCGGTGCTGCACGAGAGGAGGAGGGGATTTTATCTATTCTTTTCCCAGCTTTAGTGCCTTAAATGAAGGGCCGCTAACACTGCTTACCGGAGCCGCCTCAGATTCTGACAGAAGGCGTACTACTTATTTTTCACTCTGCAGATGAGAATCACTAATCTTTAGGTCTGCCTGCACTCTGGTGCTCTACTGGTGCCTGCTCTCTTGCCTGCGATCAGAACATAAGACCTGCCTCCTTCTCTCAGAGCATGTGTGGAGGGGAATGCTCCATCCTTGTGTCAGCTGATTGCGGGGGTTGGATTCCCTGGCAGTTGGAGTGCAGTGTGTTGCGCCCTGGGTTTCTAAATCGCACAACTCCATGGGGCCTATCTATCAAGCTCTGAATGGAGCTTGATGCCCCGTGTTTCTGGCGAGCCTGCAGGCTCGCCAGAAACAGCAGTTATGAAGCAGCGGTCTAAAGAGCAGGCGGACAGACATCGCCGCAATTCAACCCGATCGAGTACGATCGGGTTGATTGACACCTCCCTGCTGGCGGCCGCGAGTCAGCAGGGGGCGGCGTTGCACCAGCAGCTCTTGTGATCAGCTGGTGCAATGTTAAATGCGGAGAGCGTATTGCTCTCTGCATTTATCGAGGTCTTGCGGACCTGATTCACACTGTCGGATCAGGTCCGCAAGACCTTTGTTAAAATACTTTAACTCTTCACTACCTCTATCACATAATACGGGCAGTGAGATAGACAAACCTCAATCAATTGACTGGCCTCTGTTTTCATAAAAAGATAAAGACAAGGGGAACGGGACAGAGGGGAAAACTGTGTCATTGAACATACAGCTGCTAACAACCCTCTCCTGCTCTATCTTACTAGACCGCCTAGATGTCTGCACTGCTTTTTTTGCATACTTCTGTCAATATAACAATATTGTGCTAACGGAAGTGTTCTTTAATGTTGTTCATGCATACTCTTAACGTTTATTCATGATTCTGTCAGAATACGGTTGAAGAAAAGTGTTACCAAAATAGTTTTTCCATTATCCAGGTACAAATATATAATATCAGTAGGGCTCATTCACATTTTTTAGATAAAAATGCAATATATTACTCTCTTAGAGGTTTAGCGGTGATAATGTAAGGACTAAATATAGTCAGCAATTGGATGAATATTGCAAGAAATCCTAGTTTTTCAAGGGTCCAGCATCGAATAGCTGTTACAGTCTATAATTGAGAAATAGCCTTAGTAGCTCATAGTAGATTATAATTATTGCAGATTGATAGATGCACCGTTACCTAGCTTCACAGATTTTTCCAATCCGTTGCTTAATACAAATGGCAATGTCCTGCTTTTTCTATGTCTTCTCTCTCCTCTCTGATCTGATTGTGTCTGGTTATATTGCATAAACACAGGGCTGAATCACTGTGTACTGTTTAAGAGGACGAAAGGGACAATACGCACTGGATAATTCATGTATAATCTAGAACTGACTCTAGCCTTAAAAGCAGACTTAAAACCTTTATGGTGGCAATTAGCTCTATTGCGCTGACCACTTTTTTCCTGGTTAAAACAGTCAGCCAGGTTATGGGCAAGATATTTTTTCTAACATAATATCCTGGAATCAGAATAAAGTAAAAACTAATTCATACATTTAAAATATTCTATCCAGGTATTGGACATCTCCAACTTTTTTTTCTGAAAAAGATAACCTAATACTTTTCATTGTAAAGTATACTACAAGAAGGCTTTGTTAAAACCTACTTGGAAGTCATTCTAGGCACCTGTGTCGCTATTTATGCAGTTTTTGGATGGTCTCCCCTGGTTCTGCTTTCCTAGGCAGGCCAAGCGGCCCTAATCAATATATACCCCCTTTTTTTTTTTTTTTTTTTTCCTTTTTCCTTTTTTTTTTTTTTTTTCTCCTTGCACTTTCTCGCACTTCCTCACGGGTCACACCCCACTATAGCCCTATTCTTCCATTCCCTTATTTGGATTTAGCTTCCCTGGGGGGTTTACTCCCCCCTTAATCACTGCACTGGAGTTTTCTCCTTTTGTCTAACTTTCCACATTGTCACATCTTAACACTTGGCACATGGATAAATTTCTTTACAATTCTTCTAGGACTCCTTCTCCAGCGATGGCAGCAAGACACAGGGATAGGAAACCCAAAGGAACTCATGATGTTGCTGCCGATATCCATCCAGCTCCACTAAATATGAATGAAGCGACTAATATTCAAAGATTGGTCTCTAATATCTCTGATGCCCTCGCTACTAAATTTGAGGCTCTTAGATCGGAAATTAAACAGGATATTTTGTTATTAACTCAGCAAATCAGGCAGTTCTCCAAAAGAATACAAGAAGTGGAGCACAGGGTATCAGATATAGAGGATTTAACAATACATAGCTCTAAAATCGAGGCCTCAGACAAAAGTATCCAAAAAATGCAATACCGGCTAGAGGACCTAGAAAATCGCTCTAGAAGGAACAACAATAGAATCATAGGCCTACCAGAAGAAAAACAATATGAAAACCTCTGCACGTTTGTATCAGATACATTAACTAAGGCTCTTAAAATTCCTCTTACTTATCAGCAGATTTTAGTTGAAGGAGCTCACAGGATAGGTGCAACCTGAACTGACAATAAAGGAAGTAGTAGGCCCAGACCCGTAATAGCAAAGCTGTTAAATTATCAGGACAAAGTCACCCTACTCCAATATTATCGCAGAAATCAACCCTTCACTATTGATGGGGTATCAATTCTTATATTCCAAGATTTTTCTGCTGAAACAGCCCTAAAAAGAAGAGAATTTGCCCCTATATGTTCAAAGTTTATACAACATGGATACCGGCAACTATAATTTATCCTTCCAAGCTTAAAGTAATTGTGAAGGAGATAGCCCAAGTGGCCGAAAGATTTTTTTACCTCACTGGATATGCCAGAATAGATTAAATTAGGATGTGTATCAAGACAAATAATAGGAATGCAGGCCCTGAAATTGGGAAATCCCTCCTGGCTAGGGGACTGGCTTTTTCCTTCCCCCCCTTTTTTTTTCTCTTTCTCTTCCCTCCCTCCCTCACTCTCCTCCTTCCTCAGTTTTTTCTTCCACCCTCCTACTTAACTGGTAAATAAGCTGGATAAATGTAAGATAGTCTCCTGGAATGTTGGCGGCATCTCGACTCCTATTAAAAGAAAGGCAATTCTTGCTCAGCTCTGAAAAGCCCAGACAGATATAGGATTTATTCAGGAAACACATTTAAGTTTAGAGGAATCATTGAAACTGAAGGCGTCATAAGTCAAAGAAGTTTTTGTTGCACCAAGTCTTGGAAGGAAAAGAGGGGTGGTCATATTAATAGGGAAAAGGATTAAATTGGAAATTATACACTCTGAGGCAGATCCAGGGGGACGCTATGACAAAATAATATAAACGCTTTGTAACATATATGCCCGTAATGTTTTTGACCCTGTGTTCTGGACTACCCTCCAGTCCAAACTTCTTTCTTATTGTGAAGGCCATTTGATCCTGGGAGGGGACTTTAATATGGCCCCACAATGTCCATTTGACAGATTGAGACATAATTCTAAACAGTTTAAGCATAAAAAAGATAATCTAGAATCTAAGATGTTTCAAAAAATCATGCAAAATCTTGCAATACGGGACTTATGGAGGATTCAGAATCCCGATGTAGAGAATTACACTTGTCTCTCTAAAGCCCATAAAATGCTTTCCAAGATCGACTTATTCCTGGTGGATGACAATTATGTGCAATGAGGGTAAAAGCAGGAATAATGCAGATTTGTCAGGGTGTCAGGAATCAGACTGAGACGAGAAGTGCAAACATAATCGCATCTTTTATTAATAACAAAAAAATAATAAAAAGTCCAGGAGTCAAAACCAGAGCTGGTAGTCAGATGAGCCGAGTCAGGAGCCAAAGCGAATAGTCAGACAAGCCGGAATCAGGAACAAGGAAAACAGCAGAGTCAGGAACAAGCCAAGGATCAGGAACCAGGAAGGACGTCAGACAGCCAGGTAATACACAGGAACTCTCACAAACAGGTCTGAGACAACGCAAAGGCAAAGCATACTGAACAGAGGCCCTTTAAATAATAAGTGATGACATCACTATTCTGAGACTGCATCCTGTCTCACACAGATGATGCACACCAGTCTGGCCATAAAAGGAAGTGCAGGAAATGAGCAGCATCCCCCACAATGCACCATAGTCAGCAAGAGAGGTGAGTAAAATGGCTGCCAGCAGCACATGGCAAACAAAACAGGGAAAAAAACCCTGACAAGATTCTACTATCTGATCACGGGCCTATCTTCCTTGAATTCCAGATTAATAAATCAAAACCTATGTGTTACGGTTGCCTCCAGGCTGGCTGGAAGTTGGACCGTAGAAAAGGATGCTCCTAGCGCTCACCAAAGGAGCAGCAGCACCGTAGTCACTCTAACTACTGCGTAGCCACCATCAGTAATGCAGACTATATGAACCACCGCTGCTGGGCTGGTATCTCGCCGTCTGCTCTGCGCCCTGGACCTACGACCAGGCTCCAGTAGGCGAACCTCTTCCTTCTGTAGCAATCCCTGTAGCTAAGGGAGTATGAAAAACATAGCAATCCCTGTAGTGATTATAAGCTGTCCCCTACAAACATGAGTCAAAGCTGCAAGTTAGAGGGTCAAAAATAGGTCTGATGTGCTGGAGCACACAGCCTCCTTTTTATTGAGGTTACATGCAAACAGGACACTCTCAGGGGGAGGCATAAAATCCCCCATCACACATTTGATATTAGATAGAGAGACACTCCCTTTGACAGGCCACAACATTACTTCAGCAGATAACATTTTACACACAATAAAACAATGCAGTCCACCTTATCACTACTAGAAGTCTGATTAGACAATGGGAATGTTTTATCACTAAACTTAATTAGAGCTGATCCCAGCAAACTTGTATTTAGAATGCTTCTTGAAGCTGAACAAAGTTATCTCTGTAGTTCTGACCGAAGGGTCTGTCACATAGCACTTAATGGCACACAATGAAACTGAACCAAGTGGGAGAAAGCCAGGGACAAGTCATTTCACAGGTCTGGGGACATAGTCTTAAAGGGGCATTGTTCACCAAAGTCACAATATGTCCCCAGACGGTTCTTAAAGGGCCACACACACCCAACAAAAGTCAATATGTCCTCAGGGGCACAATCTTCCAGGGGCCATAGTCATGTGGCAGGAGGCTGGCAAATAGGCTTCTCCAAAATGCAGGGAAGCAGGGCAATTTTCCATTTAAAGGGCCAGTTACAAACAGCAGTTAGATCCAGGGGGACGCTATGACAAAATAATATAAACGCTTTGTAACATATATGCCCCCAATGTTTTTGACCCTGTGTTCTGGACTACCCTCCAGTCCAAACTTCTTTCTTATTGTGAAGGCCATTTGATCCTGGGAGGGGACTTTAATATGGCCCCACAATGTCCATTTGACAGATTGAGACATAATTCTAAACAGTTTAAGCATAAAAAAGATAATCTAGAATCTAAGATGTTTCAAAAAATCATGCAAAATCTTGCAATACGGGACTTATTGAGGATTCAGAATCCCGATGTAGAGAATTACACTTGTCTCTCTAAAGCCCATAAAATGCTTTCCAAGATCGACTTATTCCTGCTGGATGACAATTATGTGCAATGAGGGTAAAAGCAGGAATAATGCAGATTTGTCAGGCTGCCAGGAATCAGACTGAGACGAGAAGTGCAAACATAATCGCACCTTTTATTAATAACAAAAAAATAATAAAAAGTCCAGGAGTCAAAACCAGAGCTGGTAGTCAGATGAGCCGAGTCAGGAGCCAAAGCGAATAGTCAGACAAGCCGGAATCAGGAACAAGGAAAACAGCAGAGTCAGGAACAAGCCAAGGATCAGGAACCAGGAAGGACGTCAGACAGCCAGGTAATACACAGGAACTCTCACAAACAGGTCTGAGACAACGCAAAGGCAAAGCATACTGAACAGAGGCCCTTTAAATAATAAGTGATGACATCACTATTCTGAGACTGCATCCTGTCTCACACAGATGATGCACACCAGTCTGGCCATAAAAGGAAGTGCAGGAAATGAGCAGCATCCCCCACAATGCACCATAGTCAGCAAGAGAGGTGAGTAAAATGGCTGCCAGCAGCACATGGCAAACAAAACAGGGAAAAAAACCCTGACAAGATTCTACTATCTGATCACGGGCCTATCTTCCTTGAATTCCAGATTAATAAATCAAAACCTATGCCCTTACGGTTTTATTTCCCCTATTTTCTGGCACCCGATTTAAAATGTAAAAGATGGCTTAAGAATAAATTTGAGAAGTATGTTCAATTTAATGGTAACTATTCGAATCGTCCTTAAATATTTTGGGAAGCTGCGAAAGCAGTGCTCAGAGGAGAAATAATAGCATATAATGCTATGATATCTAAGAAGATGAAGATAAGAGAAAAGGAAGCGCTTAAATTCTTGACAAATTCCTACAATCATTTTTTGTTGGGAAAAAAACCCTTCAAATTGGGCAAAATATGTATGTGCTAAGAACGAAAGAGATACCCTTATAATGTTTCAAGAAACTCAAAAAGAGTTAAGATTTCATGCCAAAATGTACAGATATGGAAACAAGTCTGGTAAAATTTTAGCTAAGTTGGTTAAAAACGAGAAGAAACAATCAGCCATTGAGAAACTTCAGTACAAGGGGAGGTATTTATTAAACCTGAAGAAATCTCGGACGCATTTTCTGAATACTTCCAAGAGCTATATGCATTTCAAAATATCAGACATAGAGGAATCTACCGATTTCTGGCATAAAATTACATACCCTACAATAGCAGCAGAAGTAGTAGATAGCCTCAACCTCCCTATTACAGAAGAGGACATTATAAAAAATTTTTCGTAAGACTACTGCTACTAATAACATCTTAGAAGCATCTAGCCACCATCCAAAATCCCTAATAAGGGGCATTCCTGTAGGACAGTTTCTACGCCTAAGGCGCAACTGTTCGAGTCTTAGCAAATTCGATGTACATGCGGTTGAAATGTCCAATAGATTTGAAAATAGAGGGTATTCCAAATGAAATCTAAGATATGCTCGAAATAGAGCTAGGAGAACAGACAGAGATATACTCCTCTATAACTCAAATCAGAAAATTGAAGAACAAAAAGTGCGTTTTGTCACCCAATTCAATTGCCACTGGGAAAAAATCCGCACTATTTTGGATGAGAAATGGCAGTTCCTTAGAGCTGATGAGACGATTAGAAAAATTGTTGGGGAAAAACCCTCTCTGGTACCCAGGAGGGCTCCAAACCTCAAAGACAAATTAGTCAGGAGTCACTTTGTAAAAAGTCCTAGTGAGAAAAACTGGCTAGAAGAACACAGAAAAATAAAAGGATGTTTCAAATGTGGACACTGTGTGTTCTGTAAATTTATTGTGCGCACAAAAACATTTGCTACTGATTCCATCATCTATCCTATAAAGCAATTTATAAATTGCAAGACAGAAAATGTAATTTATTTGCTTTCCTGCTGCTGCCCGACATTCTATGTGGGAAAAACAAGGCGAATGTTGAAAGATAGGGTCTCTGAGCACAGAGACGACATCAAAGCAGCAGAAGACGGTGAAATCAGAAGTGGAGTGGCTCTCCACTTCATGAAACACCATAAATGTAACCCCCTGGACCTAAGAGTAACAGGTATTGAACACTGTTCCCTTCTTGGTAGAGGAGGAGACATTGATACTATACTACTTAGAAGGGATACAGAATGGATCTACAAGTTACAGACTCTAATGCCCAAAGGGCTAAATGAAAAATTTGAATTTGCTGCATTTCTCAAATGAAATGACAATATATAATTCAAAATCCCCATAAATTTAGTATGCAGTACATACAAATTAGGGTTTCTCTTCAATCTGCCTCTTTATCTTTGAAAGACTTAAAATTTACTGCTATCTAAACTAGTGCAGTTCTTGTTAAATATAATTGCACCTAAATATAGTGAACGCAATTTAAAATAATTTTACCATACCTTTAAGAATAAACAAACAAGTTTATTATTATTTATTATTTTTGGTAGAATTTCTGTGCAACACATGAATCGATGGATTAACAATATGTTTGTAAAACATTTAATTTGATGTATCTTATAAACATGGACGAAAAAGGTTTTATTATAGCATACACTGCAATAATTCTTTAAAGAATCGTGGAAAATTGGTCTTTTCCTATTATTTTTAATTTTCTTTCTGTATATATATATATATATATATATATACTCTTTTTCTTAATTTTGGTTCTTTAGAGTTGCTTTACTAAATTTATTAATTTATTTCACTGTATATATATTCACCGAATCCTCTTTCATTTATATAAATGGGCTGCGGCTCAGTAAAGGCTTATTATTGGCTACTACTGTTTCCTATATCCTCCTATAAGCTTAAAGAAGGAGGGATATATTGCGGCTGCAATGAGAACCAGCATCCGCTTTTGCCCTGAGGAAACCCCTGTGCTCTCTGGCTGTCACGTGGGGGGTGAAACGTACGTCGGCAGTGACGTAAGAAGTGGAGACGGACATGCACGAAGGACAGATCGCTGTGGCGTCCACGCTGTGCTAAATGTAGCATGTTTGCCGAATTGAAGTTTATCTACACACGAAACCATTAGGAAGTACTATCACAGAAAGCTAAGACACGGTTGTATAACTAACTGAGCGCTTATCATCTGACTTTTCAGCTCATTTATCTGGATATCCGAGGGTGTTTCAATACACCATTTGTACACACAGCTCCTATTTATGGGACATGTTTAAGCCCTGAAAAGGGTGATCTACTTACACCATTATAACAACTACTTGTGTACATCTTTTCCTTCGCTATCAGGCACTGTCATGCATTAAGTATAATGAGTCAAAATGCTCTGCAATTTATTATCAATATATATGCAACTGTGAAAGACGGAAAAAGATTAAGTTTGGGGTAGTCCTAACATAGATCCAGATAAGATATCATTCATGACACCGGATACCTTTACCTTTGGTGGTGCCCGCTGAATACTGGAGTTGTTATGCTCTATCCCCATAACTTTTTCTGGTCTTGGGAAATACTGTATAAATTAGCATATGTCTATTGCTTAATGTTAATTCTCAAAGTTAGTCTGTATATACTGGGGTTAAGAAACATAGATCCTGATACGTTATAACATGACACCTGATACCTCTCATATAGTTGGTGGTGCCCGCTGTTACTGGTGTTGTTTCATTAGCCCCCTACAGACTACACTGTTCTCTTCGGAATTATTTTGAGGAGGTTTATTTGCACAATTTGGCCAAATTCAGGTATAGTGCACATGACTTAAGCATTACATTTTACATCTCACAATGTTGTTTGTGTGAATTTACTGATTGTCTATTCTTATACATGTGTTGCCTTGACATAGATCCTCAATGATCACTATGGTGGCAGATTTTACGTCTATACGTAACCACCCTCTAGTGGAGGTGTTGTCAATTTAGACAGCCAATCTCTGTTTAGCTTTTTGGTTTTGCCCTGTGTGAACTACAATAAAACTGCACAGCTGAATCTGTGCTTATGCATTTGTCCAATCACGCTTCCTGACTCATCAATTCATGTGTTCTTTTACTAAGTGGTAACGTTTTATCCTACATTGACTCTGGGTGACATATGTGAATGTGGTGAATGAGTTTAGATTACACGCACCGCTATTTTAGCGGAGCTTTAGAATTCTTCTAAGCTATTTAAAATTAAAAAATATGTGCTGAAATCCCTGTCTATAAATTATAGCAATCTAATTGCGGTTACTGTAGTATCTCTCTTCTTTATATTGAATATTATAAAAACAATCTCTAACTTGCCCACTAATAAAGCAGCTGGTCCAGATGGGCTTCCTAATGAATTTTTCAAGATCCTTTCTGCAGATATTGCTCCTTATCTGAGCAATCTTTTCAACGATATCTTTATCAATGGCAAATCGGTTCCATCTTCTCTTTCTTCTTCATTTACAACCCTAATACTTAAGATAGGGAAAGATCCCACCCAAAAGGAGTCATATGGACCAATAGCCCTCTTGAATTCAGATTACAAAATATTAACCTCGATTCTAGCAGTTAGACTACAGCCGATCCTTGCAGAAATTATCCACACTAATCAAGCGGCGTTCCTATACAAACGAAACTCTGCATTGAAAATTAGAGAGGTTTTGGTTATAACTGAATACTTTTGGAACCTTCTGGCTCCTGAGGGGGAGAGGGCCTCCCTGACTCGCTGAAAAAGCCTTCGACTCAGTTTTTTTTTATCATATAACCACCTCCTTAGCGAACTTCAGGGTTAGAGGCAAGTTTCTTGAATTCATAGGGAATTTATATAGTAAACCCTATACGAAAATGATAGTTAACAATATCATTTCTTCTCTGATTATATTAGGAAGGGGCACGCATCAGGGCTGTCCTCTCACCCCCTTTTTCTTTTTGATATTGCCATTGAACCTCTTGCAATCATGATCAGGCATTGTCTGGAGGGTATTAAAATTGGGAAACACAAGATGAAAATCGCATTATATGCGGATGATATACTTTTGTATTTGGCCAATGCTAAATTAAATATTCCGAAACTATTCCACATAATTGATCAATTTGTGTCCTTCTCTGGATATAGGGTGAACGCGGCAAAATCCGAAATACTTTGGCTAAGGAAAAATTGCAACTCTATCTCTAATATCCCTTTTAGGGTAGTTACTGATTCCTTTAAATATTTAGGGATCTTTATCCCGGCAAAATCAGGAGACTTATACAATCTCAACATACCCCCAATATTAAAATATATTAAGGAAAGACTTAAAATTTGGCAAAATTTGCCAATATCAATTGCTGGGCAAATAGCATAATTCAAAATGGTTCTCCTTCTGAAGCTGTTATATGTCCTCCAAAATACTCCATTAATCCTCTTAGAAAAGGATGTTCATTCAATTAATAGTTCACACATTTTCGTCCTTTAGGTCTATTAGGTATAGTGCCCTGTCTAGCCCTAAATTGTGCCATTTTTAAAAAACTGCAGAGTTTAGACCTGCTTGAAATTTCGGGTTCCCTATCAGAGGTAAATATTGAGATGCCTTGCTGTTTATTGAGAGAAGGTTGGCTATTTTCCACCATGCCTTAAGTGGATTTAAAATAGTTTTAAGTCCCTTGATTTCCGCCGGTAGCTCTTTTAACCCCTTAACGACCAAGGACGTACGCCACACGTCCTAAAAAAAAATACACTTAATGACCGAGGACGTGTGGCGTACGTCCTTGGTCTGGAAAGCAGCTGGAAGCGATCCTGCTCGCTTCCAGCTGCTTTCCGGTTATTGCACTCTGCCAGTACTAAAATAAAAGGTATTTGGCCATTTAAAAAAAAAAAAAAAGCATATTTACATATGCTGATGTGTATGATCCCCCCTTAGACCCCAACCTCACTGATCCCCCACCTAACAGCTCTCTAACCCTTCCCCTCTGCCTTAATGGGCGCCATCTTGGGTACTGGCAGCTGTCTGCCAGTACCCAGTTTTGCAAAAAAATTGCCATTTTATTAAAAAAAAAGCCATTTTCTGTAGTGTAGCTTTCCCCCCCACCAAGACCAACCCCCCACCCCTTCCAGATCCCTTAGATTATATTTATAAAGTTTAAACTTTATTTTTTTTGTTTACTTTTTACTTTATGTTTTTCTGTAGTGTAGCGGTTCCCACCCGCTCCCGCCCTGTGCACGCGCCCGCCCTCCAACCCCCGTGCACGCCCCTGTGGGTCCCGCCCCCCTCCACTCCATACACAACATCGATGGCCGCCCACCCGCCTCCCACGTAAGCTCCCACCCACCAACGATACCGGCCATCGATGTCCGGTGCAGAGAGGGCCACAGAGTGGCTCTCTCTGCATCGGATGGCCAAGGGGGGTTATTGCAGGATGCCTCCATATCGAGGCATCACTGCAATAACCGGAAAGCAGCTGGAAGCGAGCAGGATCGCTTCCAGCTGCTTTCCAGACCAAGGACGTACGCCACACGTCCTCGGTCATTAAGTGTATTTTTTTTGAGGACGTGTGGCGTACGTCCTTGGTCGTTAAGGGGTTAAAAGAGCTACCGGCGGAAATCAAGGGACTTAAAACTATTTTAAATCCACTTAAGGCATGGTGGAAAATAGCCAACCTTCTCTCAATAAACAGCAAGGCATCTCAATATTTACCTCTGATAGGGAACCCGAAATTTCAAGCAGGTCTAAACTCTGCAGTTTTTTAAAAATGGCACAATTTAGGGCTAGACAGGGCACTATACCTAATAGACCTAAAGGACGAAAATGTATAAAAACATTTGAGGAACTGAAGGAGGAATTTAACTTAACTAATAAGGATTTTTTCGCATATCTGCAGATAAGGCATTTTGTTCTTGAAATAAAATAGGAAGTGGGCTGGTGCTGGGCCCTGGGCAAATTAGAAAACTGGCTCACGTTAGCTAAAAATGGCCATATGTCTATTACTCCGTGTTACTATCTCTTGGGCTCTAGTAAAGGTGCTCCAATCTTAGCGAAGATAGCTTCAGCTTGGAACTTGTTAATTCCACAGAATAACATTGAAGCAAAAACTCTTCAATTATCGATTAATAAAGTAGCACAGGCCACACTCTCCGTTACTTGGAGAGAGGCACATATTAAACTTTTACACAGAACATATTATACCCCTGAGAGAGGCTTCAGACTTCATAATCTAAGCTTTAACAAATGCTCCAAATGTTCATATCCTGCAGCTAACTTGGTTCATATGATATGGGAATGTCCAAAAATAAGAAATTTTTGGCGTAAACTAGAATTCTGGCTTAACAATTCACTGAAGATCTTGGCTTTGGCTCTATCACTGTTTCAGGTCATATTTTGTATGAAGAACAAAGCTGATCACCAGATCAGTGAAAAATTAGCAATTTCATCTATCTTAGCTGCCAGATATTTAATTTTTAAAAAATGGAAAATGCGATCAATTCCAAGCATCTCCATAGTTAGGCACTGTCTGAAGAAACAGTGCATGTTGGAACAAAGAGACACAAGTATAGATAGTGAGTCGGATATTAGAATTTTTTTATAACAACTGGGCAGCATTTATAAAAAACACTTTCAAGCACAGAAATAGACTACCTGATCTTTCCGTTTCAAAATTCAGAGATAGTTCTTCTAGGTATTTGGTAGGAGGACAGTGGGGAGGGGGAGGAGGCAGAGAAGAGAGGAAGCTGAATTCATCTATTTGTTTTTCCCTTGGTTAATATATATTTTTACCTTTTTTTCATATGAAGAGATTAGGTTCAATGATGCGATGAGGTTAATTTCAGTTCTCATTATTGGGTAATTGAATTAAAATTGAACAATAGTTGAGACTTAACAGTGGATCTTTCCTTGTTTTGTATAGGAGTATAACAGCAGGTGGTTAAGGGGGGGAGGGGAATAAAAAGAGAAAATGCAGAAACTTTATATTATTTAGCAACTCTCTGCTAAGGAAACTTATGTTTTGTTTATACACTGAACTTAAAATTAAAAAAAAAATGTTTTAAAAATTGATATACTCTATCTGACTTGTGTAGTTTAATCACTCCTTAAAGTTAGCTGCCTAGCAAAACAGCTATATATAATGCCAGTATCTGATGGCTCAAAGCAGACAAAAAGCTAATACAATAATACTCTTTCATATATTCCATATTCATTTTCATTTGCCATGGATAGTTTATACATTATGGCACAATCATGAATTATAGCTGGAAAATATGTGGATCTTGGTTTAACTGATGGGGAAATATACTGAAGGCTAAAAAAGTATTTGAACTTTTGCTGCAGCAGATAGAGTATATAGAAATACAACTTGTAGATATTTAATATTTAATTAGAGAATGACATACCAAAAATTATTAGAGGGAACATTGTGTGGTGTGTACGGGTGTGTATGGTATTGTGTGAGTGTGTATGTTGTGTACGGTCACGGTGTGTGTGTGGTATTGTGAGATATTGTGTATGGTATTGTGTGAGCATGTGTGTTGTGTACGGTCACGGTGTGTGTGTGGTATTGTGAGATATTGTGTATGGTATTGTGTGTTGTGTACGGTCACAGTGTGTGTGTGTGTGTATGGTATTGTGTGAGTGTCTGTGTTGTGTACGGTCACGGTGTGTGTGTGGTATTGTGAGATATTGTGTATGGTATTGTGTGAGTGTCTGTGTTGTGTACGGTCACTGTGTGTGTGTGGTATTGTGAGATATTGTGTATGGTGTTGTGTACGGTCACGGTGTGTGGTATTGTGAGATATTGTGTATGGTGTGTACGGTCACGGTGTGTGTGTGGTATTGTGAGATATTGTGTATGGTGTTGTGTACGGTCACGGTGTGTGTGGTATTGTGAGATATTGTGTATGGTGTGTGTGAACTGAATTGAATTTTGCTGGAAAGTTCATTGTATTATGTCCGTGTTTCCTCTGGTCACAATTATTTGTTCTTCATTCTCTTATCTTTATTTGAAAAGCAAAAATTTCAGCTTTAAAATTCACCACATTTGCCCTGGGCTAGTGTTTTTATTTTGGGGGGCTTTTTTATTTTTACAGGGCTATTAGATTAGGTGTAATTGTTTTTATTTTTGATAATTTCGTTTATTATTTTTTGTAAGCTTAATGTTTTTTATTTTTCGTAATTTAGTGTTTATTATTTCTTGTAATTTTAGATTTTTTATTTTTTTCATAGTGTTAGTTTTTTTAAAAAATTTGTAATTTAGATTTTTTTTAATTGGTAGTTTTTTAATTTTATTATAATAGTTATGTTAGATTAATTTATTAATTTATTTCACAGGTAAATTTTTATTTATTTTAAGATAGTTATATTGTAATTTCAATGTAAAGTTAGGGGGGTGTTAGGTTTAGGGGTTAATAGTTTAGTTTAGTGTTTTGTGATGTGGGGGGGCTGGCGGTTTAGGGGTTAAAAGGTTTATTTAGTAGCGGCGATGTGGGGGGCCGGAGTTTTAGGGGTTGATAGGTTTATTAAGTGGCGGAGATGTGGCAGGCCGAAGGTTTAGGGGTTAATAGGTTTATTTAGTGGCGGCGATGTGGGAAGCCAGAGGTTTAGGGGTTAATAACTTTATTATAGTGCCCATGATGTCGGGGAGTGGCAGAATAGGGGTTAATATCTTTATTATAATGTCAGCAATGTTGAGGGAGGCGGATTAGGGGTTATTAACTTTATTTAATAGTCAAGATGTGGGTGGGCGGCAGATTAGGGGTTAATAAGTTTTAAATAGTGTTTGCGATGCGGGAGGGTAGCAGTTTAAGAGTTAATAGGTAGTTTATGGGTGTTAGTGTTCTTTGTAACATTTTTGTTACACAAAATCCATAACTACTGCTTTCAGAAGACGAAATGGATCATGTCGGTATAGGCTGTAACGCAAGCCTTTTAGCCTGAACGCACAACCTGTAATACCGGCGCTATGAAAATCCCACAAAAAAGTCATTTTTTTGAGTGCGGAATGGACGTTGTGTTACAGGCTAAAATGCTTGCGGTATAGCTATACCAACATGACTCGGAATATGCGTTACTGCCCATTACGCTGGAATTGCCATTTTTTCAGCGCTAAAAGCCATAACACAAAACTTGTAATCTAGGTGAAAGACTCTTGTTGGATGTTTAAAAAGAGAATTTTATACATTTTAAATAGTTTTCTTTTGTTTTCTTTACACGTTAATTAAAGTGCAAATACTTTGTGCAAT
Organism: Bombina bombina; assembly: GCF_027579735.1. Lineage (NCBI taxonomy): Eukaryota > Metazoa > Chordata > Amphibia > Anura > Bombinatoridae > Bombina > Bombina bombina. The sequence goes on along the minus strand of NC_069505.1, from coordinate 238,177,264 downwards.
AGAGACCTTTAAACTTTGTACAACTGTAATTTTAAAAAGAGGATAATATTTAATGGCTTCTTAAGGTTTTATTGAGCGATATATTTGCTTCTGCGTAAACTAACCACTATTTGTGTAATAATAGGACACAGTATGTGTGTAGTCACCACATCCATTTTACGCTTTCTCATATTTTGTTTAGAAATGCACAGAATATTGGCCAGAGAAACAAGCAATCTACGAAGGAATAGAAGTCATAATTAACCGTATTATTCAGGCTGAAGCATATGTGTTGAGAAGCATAACCTTAAAGGTAAGAAGTACTTGTTGCTTTTTAATATCACGTGTTTCATACATTCGTAAAAGCACAAACTTGTAATAATGAGTGTCATGAGATGCAGGACACAGCATAGAAGGTACAACGCTATTTTATTGCAGAGCATAAAAGTAAACAGCTAACTTAGTAACTGTGACATAGTCTATAATGGCTATAAACCACGCCCCCATCTGGTGACGTCACCTCACACTCTCATCACATCTTCCCCTTTTTTAAAGGACAAAGCATACATTTTTTTTAATACATCAAATAAGAAGGTATACAAGAAGCATACAAAAATAGTTTTGTTTAGTATACAACACATTACAAGTTATAAGAGAATATATATGAACAACAAGAAATGCAATCCTAACTTGAACATCGGGGTAGACTACCCTAGTCCACAGTGACCATGGGATTATTCTGACCATTCCTCACTACTCTAACTACAGTGCTAATCCTGGTAACGGGCTGGAAGTTTCACCACTCTTCCACTTGATGTCATTTTACATGAACTGTCCTCTGATACAGAAGAAGGTGATTGAGAGTCTACTGGACGCAAATAAGTATTCCCACTGTGCTCTTGCTTAGGGAAAGTTACCCCTTTTAAAACAGGGGATCCCACCGGCTGTGGCTCTGAGGCATCCAGTCCCGAACTCTCAGGTACTGTCTGAAGATGTCTTTTATTTTGACGTGTGACTGTCCCTCCTTCAGTAAGGACTACATAAGAACTTGGTTCTGGAGAGCGTCCAATTACCGTAGCAGGCATCTTTCATTTCTTCTCATCATCCAGCTTAACTCTGACATTTTGGCCCACATTCAACTCCTGTAAGGGCCTCACAGATGCCTAGATTACAAGTTTTGTGCTATAGAGGGTGCGAAACGAACGCAACAAAGTTGCGTTATTTCAACCTCTATAGCGCTGCTATTACAAGTTTCTGAAAAGCCGCCTTGTGCGTGCGATATGGTGGCGATAAGCTCCATACCGCACAAAATCCAAGGCTGCTTTGACGTGCTCGTGCACGCTTTCCCCCTAGACATCAATGGGGAGAGATTGTTAGATAAAAACACCTGAAGCGCAGAATGAAAAGCTCCGTAACGCAACCCCATTGATGTCTATGGGGAAAAAAAAGTTACGTTTAAACATAACACCCTGACATAAACCCCAAGTCTAAATACCCCTAATCTGCCACACCCAACATCGCCAACATCTAAATAAAGTTATTGACCCCTAATCTGCCGCCCCTGACATGGCCAACACCTAAATAAAGTTATTAACCCCTAATCAGCCGCCCCTGACATCGCCGACACCTAAATAAAGTTATTAACCCTTCTAATCTGACGCCCCCAACATCTCCTACACTGAAATAAAGATATTAACCCCTAATCTGCCGCTCCCGACATCGTCGTTACTAATAAAAGTTATTAACCCCTATTCCGCCTCTCCCAGACATCGCCGTCACTATAATAAAGTTATTAACTCCTATTCCCCCGCACCCCAACATCGGCAACACTATAATAAAGTTATTAACCCCTATTCCGCCGCTCCCCATTATCGCCGCCACTAAATAAAGTTATTAACCCCTAAACCTCTGGCCTCCCACATCACCGCCACAAAATAAACCTATTAACCCCTAAACCGCCAGCCCCCCACATTACAAAAAACTAAATAAAATTATTAACCCCTAAACCTAACAACCCGCTAACTTTAAATAAAAATGACAATATCCCTATATTAAAATAAATAAAAACTTACCTTTGAAATTAAAAAAACCTAAGTTTAAACTAACAATTAACCTAACATAACTATTATACTAAAATTTAAATAACTACCAATTAAATAAATTAAATTACACATTAAAAAAAAAAACTAACACTACTAAAAAAATGTAAGTCTAAAATTACAAAAAATAAAAAATACTAAATTACAAAAAATAACACACTAAATTACGAAAAATAACAAGCTAAATGATCCAAAATGAAAACAATTTCAGATAATCTAATAGCCCTATAAAAATAAAAAAAGCCCCCCCAAAATAAAAACACCCTAGCCTACAAAAAACTACCAATAGCCCTTAAAAGGGCCTTTTGTAGGGCATTGCACTAAAGAAATCAGCTCTTTTACCTGTAAAATAATACAAGGACCCCCCAACAGTAAAACTCACCACCCAACCAACCCCCAAAATAAAAAACCTAACTCTAACAAAAACCTAAGCTACCCATTGCCATGAAAAGGGCATTTGTATGGGCATTGACCTTAAAAGGGCATTCAGCTCTTTTAAAAAAGCCCAAACCCTAATCTAAAAAAAAAAAAAAAACACCTAAAAAAAACAACACTAACCCCCGACGATCCACTTACAGTTTCTGAAGTCCGGACATCCAGAGAAGTCTTCATCCAGGCGGCGTCTTCTATCTTCATCCAGGTGGCGTCTTCTATCATCATCCCGGGGGATCGGAGCGAGTCCATCCTTGAAGACATCTGGTGCGGCGTCTCTTCATATGGTCAACACCGTACACTGAATCTTCAATGCAAGGGAGCCTTTTCAATGAAATCAGCCAATAGGAATGCAAGGGACACCATTTTGAAAAGGCTCCCTTGCATTAAAGATTCAGTGTACGGTGTTGACCGTATGAAGACAACACTCCACGCCGGATGTCTTCCAGGATGGACCTGCTCTGCGCCACCGTGATGAAGATAGAAGACACCACCGGGATGAAGATAGAAGATGCCGCCTGGCTAAAGATAGAAGACACCGCCTGGATGGATGAAGGGCTGATTTCTTTAGGGCAATGCCCTACAAAAGGCCCTTTTGAGTGCTATTGGTAGTTTATTGTAGGCTAGGGTTTTTTTATTTTGGGGGGCTTTTTTATTTTTATAGGGCTATTAGATTAGGTGTAATTGTTTTTATTTTGGATAATTTAGTGTTTGTTATTTGTTGTAATTTAGTATTTTTTATTTTTTATTTTTTTGTCATTTTAGTAGTTTTTTTAATTTGCAGTTATTTTAATTTTAGTATAGTTATCTTAGGTTAATTGTTAGTTTAAACTTAGTTTTTTTTATTTTCACAGGTAAGTTTTTATTTATTTTAAGATAGGGATATTGCAATTTCAATTTAAAGTTAGTGGGTTGTTTAGGGATTAATAGTTTAATTTAGTTTTTTGCAATGTGAGGCTGGCGGTTTAGGGGTTAATAGGTTTTTTTAGAGGAGGTGATGTGGGAGGCCAGAGGTTTAGGGGTTAATAGCTTTATTTAGTGGCCGCGACGTCGGGGAGCGGCGGAATAGGGGTTAATAGCTTTATTATAGTGTCGGCAATGTTGGTCTGTGAGAGAATAGGGGTTAATAACTTTATTATAGTGGTGGTGATGATGTCATGGAGCAACGGAATAGGGGTTAATAACTTTTATTAGTAGTGTTGATGTCGGGAGCGGCAGATTAGGGTTTAATAAGTTTTAAATTGTGTTTGTGATGCGGGAGGGCGGCAGAATATGGGGTTAATAGGTAGTTTATGGGTGTTAGTGTACATTGTAACATTTTAGTTATGAGTTTTTGCGCAAAACTCATAACTACTGCTTTCAGATAGCGGAATGGATCGTGTCGGTATAGGCTGTAACGCAAGCATTTTAGCCTCACCGCACAACCTGTAATACCGGCGCCTTTGGAAATCCCAAGCAAAAGCATCATTTTTTTTAGTGTGGGATTGACGTTGAATTACAGGCTAAAATGCTTGTGGTATAGCTATACCAACAAGACTCGCAATGGCTGCGTTCTGGTTTTTACGCTGAAATGGCCATTTTTTCAGCGTCAAACCGTAACGCAAAACTCGTAATCTAGGTGAGAGTGTTTTCTGTCGTAGAAGAATCGGTAGCTCACAGAGGGTAGTGTAGTGCGGATCTGACGTCTTAGCATCAACTGTGCCAGGCTAAAGCCTGTGGCTTGGATGGGAGTCACCCTATAGGCCAAGAGAACTAGGTACGGCAATGAACTTTTTTGTTTGAACTGCTCTTTCAGCCATTCCATTGGCCTGCGGGTAAAGTGGACTTGACGTAGAATGGACAAAATCATATTCACTGCTGAAAGAACTGAACTCCATGGAAGCAAACTGCATTTCGTTATCACTCACTGTAAGGATTGGAATATTTTATGGACCTCAGCTGCAGACTTGAAGAATGGGAACCTTGATTTAAAGGGTGATTTAGTATTCAAGTAAGATTTACTTAATTATATATGTATTGTTTGAGAACACTTTTATAAAAGTTATGTTTGTATCACTAAGAAATATGAACTACTATGTAGTTTTATTATTTCCCTAGTGAAGTTGTTTGATTGCTTAGTTGACAATCTTTTACCACAGGATAAAAGGAAAAAGTCAGTTTAGTTACTGTTGAGTAAATATAGCAGTGCAATGGAGAGCTGCTGAAATGTTATAGTATCGATTCTACAGATTAAAGAGAAAGTCTCTGCCAGAACCAATGGCACATTCAGACTTGCATAAGGATGTTAGTACACACAAAGTATCGAGTTGCGGGGAATACTGGCTTGTGTATCCGATGCTTTATACTGAAAGACCGGCCTGACTATTGATTGACAGGTGACGTCATCGGTAGACTCTGAATAAAACAACAAGGAGGAGGGGAGGAGTTACGCTCAGTTGCGAGGAATCAGCGGATAGTTTGTAGATAACAATCAAATACTATTAACAGGTAAACCACAGCAAAGTTAAGACAATACCTTGAGTAGTTTTGGTCTCAGTAGTAGAAGTGAGTAGGGGACGATCAGATGCGGATAGTAGTTTAAGTAGTTGCCGGAACTGATGACCGGCTGTAAATTAAACTGCAGTTTGCTGAGTTAACAAAATATTACCCTGAATCCGCAGTACTAGAGAGTAGATATTTGGAATTCCAAGTAACAGTAGCAGACAATAACACCGTAGGGGAAATATAGAGAAGGAGCTCGGTGTAGACGTTTGTCTGTAGAGGCTGCAAACAAATTACTAAGCACCTGGACAAGGTGCTTTGTAAAGTTAAAGGAAAAGGAGGAGGAGTTGTGAGTATACAGAGCTTCCTGTAGATAGTAGAAAAGTCCTGACACTCACTAACTCCATCGGTACGCCCCACCAGGCAAACAAGCTGTTGAGACGACTGATAATGGCTTGACTGGTAATGTCATTCAAGGGTACAATCTCCAAATACCTGGAATAGTAGTCAATCATGACTAGTACTTTTTCCCATGCAGTTCGCACAAATCTGGTATTTTCTGCCATGGGTCTGCAGGCAGCGGGGTAGAAATCAAGGGCTCACTTCTCTGAGTAGGCCAGCGTTCGCAGCAAAAGGCACATTTTGACACGTGGCTTGCAATATTGGAACTGATCCCAGGCCACCATACCGTCGTAGCTGCCATTTCTCTCCACTTTATAATGCCCAAGTGGCCATCATGAATCTTGCTTAACATCTTCTGCCACATGCTAACAGGAATTACACTGCAGTCTTGGAACAGCACTAACCCATCAAGCTCCGTTAGCTGAGACCTCTCTGACTGGTAAGAACTTAAAGACATCCAGGCTGCCCGGCTCTCGGGCCAACCTTCTTTTATGTACTTAATAACTTCTTGAAGGTCTGTATCTAAACGTGTCTCTCTTCTTATTTGCTCTAGCTTCCCTGATGAAATGCATTTGGATGCCAGAACTGAATCTACATACACCTTCACATCTGATTCCGTAAAAGATTCTCCAGCAGCAGCCAGCGGGAGCCTGGAAAGTGTATCTGCCACTACCAGTTGTTTCCCTGGCACATGTACTGCCTGAGCAGCCTCATCAGAAGTCTCTGGCATCTTAGGGGTGTTTTGTCAATATCATAGGAGTTGATTAGAGGGACTAGCGGTTTATGGTCAGTCTCCAGACTAAATTTCTCTAAACCCACTAGTAAAGCTGAAAGCGCTCACAGGCCCAAACTGCAGCCAGGCACTCTTTGTCAATTTGGGCGTATTTCGACTCAGCAGCCATCAGTGTATGTGAACAGTAGGCAATGGGCTGTAGTTTGTTCTCATTCAGCTGCAGGAGGGCGGCCCCTAGCCTATAACTGCTCACATCAGCACTAACCACGGTCTTTTTAGAGGGGTCATAGAACCCTAACACTGGGGCAGACCCCAGCAGGGACTTGACCTGTACAAAAGCTTCAGACCCAGGCAACATCTTTCTTCAACAACTCTGTGATAGAGTGTAGTACTGTGGATAGTTCTGGAAGGAACCTGGCCACATAATTCACAAGGCCCAATATTTATCTCAGCTTGTGCACATCAGAAGGACTTTTCATCTGTTCAATAGCAAGGATTTTCTTAGGGTCCGGCTTGATGCCATCTCCATTGATGATATGCCCAAAGTAACATAACTCAGATTTTCTAAAATGGCATTTCTCTTTATTTAATTTCAGCCCAGTCTCTGTAATGGTCTGCAGCACACAGCTCAATTGCTGATCATGTTCTTCCAATGTAGAGCCATACACTAAAATGTAGTCCATGACGACTGCCATGCCCTTGTGGTCCCTTAGGAGAGAACTCTTCTCTCTTTTAAAGATTTCTGAAGCAGAGAATATCCCAAAGGGGAGTCTGCAGAAGCAAAACACATCTACCGGTGTAATGAAGGTAGTCAGTTTGTGGCACTGTGGATCTAGAGGTATCTGCCAGAAGCGGCTGGAAGCTTTCAGTGTAGAGAAGAGCTATGTCTTCAAGTGTTGGCAGCACATATCTCTCTCTTCACTGTCTCATTCAGCCTTTTCAAATCTACGCAGATGCGTACCTTCCCGTTTTTCTTCGCAACAGGCACAATGGGGGCACACCAGTCAGTTGCTTCAACAACCTCTTCAATAACTCGCATATTCTTCATACGCAGAAGTTCCTTCTCCACTTGAGGCATGAGCGGGAACGGAATTCTATGAGGAGTGATAATGCTGTATAGGACTGCATCACTTGTAAGTGATATCCGGACTGGGTTGCAATTCAGAAGGCCCAATTCACCAAACATGTCTTCAGAAAACTCATTCACTCTGGCGACAAGGCCCAAACCACAGGCTGCTTTCCTGCTCAATAGGTTTTTAACACACTGACCTCTAATTACATGTACCCACATGGTGAATTTCCTCTGCTTGTACTTGCAGCTGGCAAGAAATTTCCCCGCACAATCAATGCGGCTACCAGGACTATGAACTTTCGTCGAAACTTTCACCAGCTGAGGCTGTCGAGGCAGTTTTATGAATGCTGCAAGAGACATTACTGTGATGTCTGCTCCCGTGTCAATCTGGAAGGCAACCTTGGCTCCCATTACAGTAAGAGTAACCCACCAATCTTTGTCTGAACCAGACCGTCCAACAACAGAACCTACAAAGGACACTTCTTGACCCTCCTGGTCACTATCCACCTGCATCTCCTTAATGTATTCAGTTTTACACGCCACTTCAAAATGGCCCATTCGGTTACATTTTCTACATCTATTATCTTTAGCGGGACATATGACATTCTGATCATGGGTACGGTTACACTGCGAGCAGCGAGCCTGCTGCACCTATCCGCTTCTGGGCCTATCTGTTGCCCTTGGTCTACCGCTCACACTGTGCCTTTCACCTGCAGCTCTCCTAAACTGCTGCACTTCATCCACAATACTCTCAGACCTAAGATCAGCACTTTGCTTTTTCACCAGTTCACTCTGGCGAGCCATCCTAATAGCCTCATCTAACGTTAATTCAGCCTCCAACTGTAGCTTCAGTGAGATCTCAGCATCTGCAATTCCTTTGACTATTCTGTCTCTGATTTGCTCTTCTTTAGTAACACCAAACTCACAGAATTCTGCTAGTTCATACAGGCTGCGCACAAATGACTCCACAGATTCTCCCACACACTGAGCGCATTTGTGAAAACAGGTCCTCTCATGAATCACATTACATTTGGGTGCAAAGTGAGCGCTGAATTTGTTCATAACTATTTCAAAGTAAAATTCTTCCCCTTCTTGGAATGTAAAGGCATTAAATAATGGCTCCACATCTTTCCCCATAGAGTATAAAAGAGAATTAACTTGTACTTCACCACTCTCCTTGTCCAGCTTGGAAGCAATCCAAAAGGCTCAGGTGGGGTAAACTTCGACATCGTCATTACTCGGGAAACAGAAGCGCAGGCAAGTACTTCTGACACCATGTCATGAGATGCAGGACACAGCATAGAAGGTACAATGCTATTTTATTGCAGAGCATAGAAGTAAACAGCTTGTACAACACATCTAACTTAGTACTGTAACTGCGACATAGACTATAACGGCTATAAGCCACGCCCCCATCCGGTGACGTCACCTCCCACTCTCATCACAGTGATCACAGTGCATTATTCCAGTTTAGAACAAAGAATCACATACACTACAGTATATAGAGTAATATATTGTTTGCCAGATATTATTTTATACATTATACTTTATTTGTTTGCTTGAAGGGACAATCAACTCAAAATGTGTTATTGTTTAAAAAGATAGATAATCCCTCTATTACCCATTCCCCAGTTTTGCATAACCAACACTGTTATAGAAATATGCTTTTTACCTCTCTGATTACCTTGTATCATAGGGGGATATCTATCAAGCCGTCAACTTTGTTGAATTCGACGGCACCAATACGCTCATTTTACATCGCGGCCGCAGACCTGAATACGATCTCCATATTTATAAAAAAGCTGGCAAAAAGCAACACACCAAGTACGGGGCGATGAGCATCGGACTTTTTTTAACTAGCAGTAATCGATCTTGCGTCAATTCGGCTTTTTACCAACTTTATTTATACCCTGTCACTAAGCGCTGACACTATACTAAAATGTTTAACCCCTATCCTGCTGCTCCAGGACCTCGCCGCCACCTAAATATAGTTATTAACCCCTATCCCGCCGCTCCCAGACCCCGCCGCCACCTAAATAAAGTTATTAACCCCTATCCCGCCGCTTCCGGACCCCGCCGCCACCTAAATAAAGTTATTAACACCTATCCCGCCGCTCCCGGACCCCGCCGCCACCTAAATAAATGTATTAACCCCTAAACCTCTGGCCTCCCACATCACTACCACTAACTAAACCTATTAACCATAAACCGCCAGCCCCCCACAACAACCCGCTAACTTTAAATTAAAATTACCACATCCCTATCTTAAAATAAATTTAAACGTAGCTGTAGAATTAAAATAAACTATTTTTAAACTATTAATTAACCTACCCTAACTATTATACTACAATTAAATTAAACTACCAATTAAATTAACTAAATTACATATTAAAAAAACCCTAACTCTACTCAAATTATTTAAATCTACTATTTAACATTATTAAAAATTACTAAATTACAAAAAAATAAAAAAACACTAAATTACGAAGAAAAAAAAACCACATTATCAAAAATAAAAAAGAAATACAGCTAATCTAATAGCCCTATCAAAATAAAAAATCCCCTGAAAATAAAAAAAACCCAGCCTACACTAAACTACCAATGGCCCTTAAAACGACCATTTGTGGGGCATTGCCCCAAAGAAATCCGCTCTTTTACATGTAAAAATGCAAACACCCCCCAACAGTAAAACCCACCTTCCAAACAACCAACCCCCCAAATAAAAACCCTATCTAATATAACCTAAGCTCCCCATTGCCCTGAAAAGGGAATTTGTATGGGCATTGCCCTTAAAAGGTAATTTAGCTCTTTTACTGCCCAGACCCTACTCTAAAAACAAAACCCACCCAAAAAACTCTTAAATAAACCTAACACTAACCCCCGACAATCCACTTACAGTTCTCAAAGTTCCGCTTGAAGGATCCATCCAGCCGGCAAGAAGTCTTCATCCGGGTGGCAAGAAGTCTTCATCCGGGTGGCCTCTTCCATCTTCATCCAGACGGCATCTTCTATCTTCATCCATCCGGCGCGGAGCGGGTCCATCCTGAAGACATCCGGCGTGGAGCTCCTCTTCAATGCAGTCGCCGCCGTAAACTGGAACTTGAATGCAAGTGACGTCATCCAAGATGGCGTCCCTTGCATTCCTATTGGCTGGAACAGCCAATAGGATGAGAGCTGCTCAAATCCTATTGGATGATTGGAACAGCCAATTGGATTTTAGCAGCTCTAATCCTATTGGCTGATTGGAACCTTACAGCCAATAGGAATGCAAGGGACGCCATCTTGGATGACGTTACTTGCATTCAGGTTCCATCTTACGGCAGCAACCGTATTGAATAGGAGCTCTTTGCCGGATGTCTTCAGGATGGACCCGCTCCACGCCGGATGGAAGAAGATAGAAGAGGCCGCCCGGATGAAGACTTCTTGCTGCCCGGAAGGAGACTTCTTGCCTTTGCTTTAGGGGTTAATACGTTTATTTAGTGGTGGCGGGGTCGGGGAGCGGCGGGATAGGGGTTAATACATTTATTTAGGTGGCGGCGCGGTCCAGAAGCGGTGGGATAGGGGTAAATAACTTTATTTAGGTGGCGGTGGTGTTCGGGAGCAGCGGGATAGGGGTTAATAACTTTATTTAGGTGGTGGCAGGGTCCTGGAGCGGCAGGATAGTGGTTAATAACTTTATTTAGGTGGCGGCGGGGTCTGGGAGCAGCGGGATAGGGGTTAAACTTTTTAATATAGTGGTGGGGTTTAGTGACAGGGTATACAATTGGGAAAAAGACGAATAGACACGAGATCGATGACTGCTAGTTAACAACAGTCCGATGCTCATCGACCCAAACTTGGTGTGCAACTTTTTGCCGGCTTTTTTTTTTATAAATATGGAGATCGATATTAGGCGAGTGTATTGAAACGGTCGAATTCAACAAAGTTGACGGCTTGATAGATATCCCCCCATTGATTTCTATGGCATCCGCGGCCTCTAGGGTGGCGGATTGAAAACCAGATGCGCTGGGCCGGAATAGCCGCGAGCGTACCTGTTAACTATTTAATAACTTTTAAAAAGTGTCAAATAGTGCCGAATGTGTATTCGGAACATCTGTAATGAAGTAAGCATCAATCTGTGTCGGATTGAGACCGGCGGATAGTATGTTACGTCACAGATTTCAAATTTTTCCGGTCTGTAGGCTTTGATAACTATGTCGGATCAAGCTTGCAAACAATTATGCTGCGGAATTCCAGCGTATTTGTGGTTGACGGCTTGATAGATATCCCCCTAAACCTCTTCTGACAGCTGCCTGATCACAACTTTTTATTTATTATCTATTAACTTGCATTTTAGCTGTGTTGTGCAGAACCCACGGGCGTGAGCACAATGTTATCTATATGGCCCACATGAACTAGCAGTCTCCTGTTGTGAAAAGCTAATAAAAAAGCATGTAAAAAGAGGTTGTATGTAGTGGCTTAGAAACAGGCAGAAATTTAGAGGTTTAAATGTTATAAAATATATTAATATATCAAAAAGTAAGAAAAAGCACATAATAGTGTAAACCAACTGGACGTTTCACTGTCCAACTTGCAGCTTTGCCTTGACAAAGCTGCAAGTTGGACAGAGAAACATAAGTCGGAACTCTTTTCTCACCATTACGTCAAAACGTGCTAGTGATGCCAGGGGGGGGAGTGATACCTTGCCAGTATAGGATTGCGGTTGGTAAGCGGTTAAGCCCTCCATCCGTATCCATCCGGCTGTGTGGTTGACTTTAGACTGGGATAATCCTCATATTGTCTCTCAGATCCCCCTTAGTTATGGTGTTCACTTAGCATTTGTGACATTTTTAAGATTTTAAATAAATATTCTTTTATATCATTCCGTTGTGAGATACTGTTTGCCTACCAGTATAAAGTAGGTGTGCGCATCATACAGAGCTTGTATTAGCTCAACCAAATGTGAGTAACCAATTGTCCTTTTCCCAGCAGTACTTCCAGTTGGTTTACAGAGTTACACCATTACGTGCTTTTTCTTATTTTATTTGAGGACTATTTGAAGACCACAGTCCCAGGAGATTCCTCTAGGAACGGATATATCCTTCCATTATCGAATGAACTTTTTAGTTTGAATCACCTTTTTTTCACATTTATGTCATTTTGTTTCACTTTATGAAATTATTTGTACATTTATTTTTATATTAATATATCAATGTTTTTTGTGCAAAGCTTTGGAATGGAAAGTAAAGGCATTATCTATCTTTTTAAACAATAACAATTTTATTGTTGACTGTCCCTTTAATTTAATAAAAGGAAGGGCAGTGGAGATTCTAGTGTTTTGGAGGTATTTGGTAATCTGTTGGAGCTCTACAAATAACAAATAATAATAACATGTATAGAACCTCAGTGTTTTTGTAGCAGCCCCATCCCTTAAAGGTACACAAAGCCTTAAATTTGGAGACACATTACTCATGTCCAATACACCAAGCCCTGTGAGTGACTGTGATACTGCTTAGTACTCTATGTAACACCATGTGACCAGTGATTACAGCAACCTGGAGCTTCAGAGGATGCCCATTGGTTTAGGAGATACTCCCATGTACACTATAGACGGTCACTTTATTCCCAATCACTATGGTGGGTTGTTTGATTTATTTCTTTACATTTGTGGTTATTTCTGCAAAGTAAAGTTTTATTCTAGAAGTGAATAATCTGATGCTAATAAAGTAAATGGTTTGTGTGGGGAACTTACAGAACAATCTCTGAATCTGTCTAAATGTAATGATCAATAAAAGCCTAAAAATTGCTTCGGTGGCCGGTTATGAAATGACTCAGCTGTGAAAAGGTTAATCTATAAGTGAACTTTGTAGCAGAGTCCGTGTTTCATTACACACAAATTAGAAGAAGAAAAAGATTTTTTTTTGTCAGCCTTTATGGTTTCCCTTTGTGGTGTTGTCACAGAGCGGTGAAGAAGAAAGACATTTGAAGCATTTCTGGTATACTTCGTGGCCAGACCAGAAGACACCAGACCAGGCACCTCCCCTTTTAAAACTGGTGCAGGATGTTGAGGAAGCCATGCAGCAAGCGCAGCCGAATTACGCCCCTATCATCGTACACTGCAGGTACCTCATATCAATCTTTACTGAGCTTCTCTTATTCTTAAAGAGGCACTAAAGGGTTTGTTCTTTGCTTTTTTGTTCTTGTGAGGTTCATCAGTATCCACCAATTACACAGTGGGAATTCTGCCAGTCAGTCAATGAGCGATGAGTTTGTAAGGCGCAGTCGTACACAGATGTGCACTTCCTGTTAGCTTCAAAAACAGCTTTAACATTTCCTGTTTTCATTCAAAAAAATATTTTTAAGGTGTTTAAATAGTGCTCTTTTATATAATTAACAGAAATTATAGTGTAATAGTAGTGCCCTGTCAATTTAAGGAAAACGTCTAAAAAAAAAAAAGGTAATTTAAAGAGACAGTCAACACCAGAAATGTTTTTGTTTAAAAAGATACATAATCCCTTTATTACCCATTCCCCAGTTTTGCATAACCAACACAGTTATAATAATACACGTTTCTTTTGACAGACTTGCAGTTTAGCTAATCAGTGCTGACTCCTAGGTAACTTCACGTGCGTGAGCTTAAAGGGACACTGGACCCAATTTTTTTCTTTTGTGATTCAGATAGAGCAGCAATTTTAAGCAACTTTCTAATTTACTCCTATTATCAAATCTTCTTCGTTCTCTTGGTGTCTTTATTTGAAAAGCAAGAATGTAAGTTTAGATGCCGGCCCATTTTTGGTGAACAACCAGGGTTGTTCTTGCTGATTGGGGGATAAATTCACTGAACCAAAAAATAGCTAAAATGCCTTCTTTTTCAAATAAAGATAGCAAGAGAATGAAGAAAAAATAATAATAATAGTAAATTAGAAAGTTGCTTAAAATTGCATGCTCTATCTGAATCACGAAAGAAAAAAATTGGGTTCAGTGTCCCTTTAATGTTGTCTATATGACACACATGAACTAACTCACTCTAGTGGTGAAAAACTGTCAAAATGCATTCAGATTAGAGGCGGCCTTCAAGGTCTAAGAAATTAGCATATGAACCTCCTAAGTTTAGCTTTCAACTAAGAATACCAAGAGAACAAAACAAAATTGGTTAGAAAAGTAAATTGGAAAGTTGTTTAAAATTACATACCCTATCTGAATCATGAAAAAAAAAATTTGGACTTGACTGTCACTTAAAGCAAACTGTTTCATTAAGAGCCATGAGGTCTTCAATGTGCTATGTTAAAGGGACATGAAACCCAAATGTTTCTTTCATGATTTAGGAAGAGTATGCAATTTGAAACAATGTTCTAATTTACTTCCATTATCTAATTTGCTTCATTCTCTTGATATTCTTTACTGAAAAGCATATCTAGATAGGCTCAGTAGCTACTGATTGGTGGCTGCACATAGATGCCTCGTGTGATTGGCTCACCCATGTGCATTGCTATTTTTCAACAAAGGATATCTAAAAAAATAAACAAATTAGATAATAGACGTAAATTGGAATGCTGTTTAAAATTGTATTCTCTATCTGAATCATGAAAGAAAAGTTTTGGGTTTAGAACATAAAAAAGAACATTTCACTTCAAGGGAGATAAAACCCACATTTTTATCTTTCATGATTCAGATAGAACATGCAATTTTAAATAGCTTTCCAATTTACTTCTTTGTATTCTTGTTATCCTTTGTTGAAGAGCTACCTAGGTAGGTAGTTTGCTCATGCCTGAAGCACTACATGACAGTAATCAGTGCTGCTGGTGTATAACATCATTACACATCCGCTGCCATCTAGTGCCCTTGCTAATATATAACATCATTACAAATCTGCTGACATCTAGTGCTCTTGCTGGTGTATAACATCATTACACATCTGCTGCCATCTAGTGCCCTTGCTAATGTATAATATCATTACAAATCTGCTGCCATCTAGTGCACTTGCTGGTGTATAACATCATTAAAAATCTGCTGCCATCTAGTGCTTTTGATGGTGTATAACATCATTACACATCTGCTGCCATCTAGTGCTCTTGCTAATATATAACATCATTACAAATCTGCTGCCATCTAGTGCTCTTGCTGGTGTATAACATAATTACAAATCTGCTGCCATCTAGTGCTCTTGCTGGTGTATAACATCATTACAAATCTGCTGCCATCTAGTGCTCTTGCAGGTGTATAACATCATTACACATCTGCTGCCATCTAGTGCTCTTGCTGGTGTATAACATCATTACAAATCTGCTGCCATCTAGTGCTCTTGCTAATGTATAACATCATTAAACATCTGCTGCCCTCTAGTGCTCTTGCTAATGTATAACATCATTACAAATCTGCTGCCATCTAGTGCTCTTGCTGGTGTATAACATAATTACAAATCTGCTGCCATCTAGTGCTCTTGCTGGTGTATAACATAATTACAAATTTGTTGCCATCTAGTGCTCTTACTAATGTATAACATCATTACAAATCTGCTGCCATCTAGTGCTATTGCTGGTGTATAACATAATTACAAATCTGCTGCCATCTAGTGCTCTTGCTAATGTATTGTAATGCCTTATAGTGCTGCAGACACATTCACACTCCTGAGCTTACATTCCTTCTTTTCAACAAAAGATAACAAGACACTGAAAAAGTAAATTAGAAACACCTAGATTACGAGTTTTGCGCTAAACAGGGTGCAAAACGAACAAAACAAACGTTGTGTTATTTCACCCCATAGCGCTGCCTTTACAAGTCTTTGAAAAGCCTCCTTGTGCGTGCATGCGATATGGTGGCGTTAAGCTCCATACCGCACAAAAGCCAGGGGTTGAGAATACGTGCTAGTGCACCCTTTCCCCCATAGACATCAATGGGGAGAGAGTGTCAGAAAAAAACACCTGAATGCTCCAAATGGTGATCACCGTAATGCAACCCCATTAATGCCTATGGTGAAAAAAAAGTTAAGTTTAAATCTAACACCCTAACATAAACCCCTAGTCTAAACACCCCTAATCTGCCACCCCTGATATCACCAACACTGAATAAAGTTATTAACCCCTAATCTACCGCTCCCGACATCGCCGCCAATAATAAGTTATTAACCCCTATTCCGCCGCTCCCTGACTTCGCCGCTATAATATAGTTATTAACCCCTATTCCCCCACACCCTGACATTGGCTGACATTTTGAAATCAGTCATTAGGATTAGCGCTACTGAAATCCTATTGGCTGTTTAAATCAGCCAATAAGATTTCAGTAGCTCTTATCCTATTGGTGACTTCAAAATTTCAGCCAATAGAAATGCAAAGTACCCCATTTTTAAACGGGTACTACCTTGCATTCCATCTTTAGCATGCGGTGACAATCTTACTTAAAGGATCTCCACGCTCGATGGCTCCACAGTCGCCGGTCTTCTGTTCAGCGGTCACCTCCGCTCTGCGCGGCTTGGTCCTGGATGATTATAGAAGAGGTCACCATGCTGGAAGAAGATATCGCCGCCTCCAAGAAGACTTCACAGCCTAGAAGAAGACCTTCACAGCTGAACTTCAGGAACGGTAAATACCTATTTGGGGGTTAGACTTAGGCTTTTTTTTTATTTATTTTTTTAAGATTAGGGATTAAATGGGCTTGTAGTTTTTTTTAATTTGGGGGTTCGTGGGTGGGGGGTTTTACTGTTAGGGGGGACTTAGTATTTTTTAAATGTAATAGAGTTGTTTTCACTTAGGACAATGCTCTTAAAAAGGCCCTTTTAAGGGCTATTGGTAGTTTAGTTTAGATTAGGGGGTGTTTTTATTTTGGGAGCAGCTTTTTTATTTTCATAGGGATTAGGTTTAATTTTTTGTATTTTTGATAATTTTATTTTTTCCTTTAATTTTAGACTTTTTTATTTTTTGTAATTTTAGACTAATTTATTGTAATTTAATGTTAGGTTTTATTTTTTAATTAATGTTAGGATTTTTTATTTTAATTGTAACTTAGTTTATCTCATTGGGGTTAATTTAGGGGGTGTTAGGTTAGGGGGCTTAGTAATTAAATTAGTTATTTGTGTTGGGGGGTTGGTAGTTAAGCAGTTAATAGATTAATTAAGTTTATTGCGATGTGGGAGTTTGGTAGTTTAGGGGTTAATAGGTTAATTAGGTTTATTGCGATGTGGGGGGTTTGCGGTTTAGGGGTTAATAGTATAATTAGGTAGTTGGCGTAGTAGGGTTTGGCGTTTTTTAGGGGTTAATATTGTAATTTATTTAGTTGGTGTTGTGGGGGTTTGGCGGTTTAAGGGTTAGGTAGTTTCTGTTGTGGGGGTTTGGTTGTTTAAGGGTTAGGAGTTTTTTGTTTTTCTTAATGCCCCCTAGTTTGCCTACGCTGCATCCAGGTGGACTCTGAAAATGGCAGGCGGTGGATTCTTTCACCACCCTGCAATTTTCTGAATCCCCCAGGGATGCAGCTTCGGGCAGCCAACATTCCTTTGAGGATGCGTGTGCAACTGGCGACACCAACAGACACGTTACAAATGCAATTATAGTATAGATTTGAAATAGCTAATTGTCTGTTGAAACTGGCACATATATTCTTAGAATTCAATACTTTAGTACAGACTGTAGAAAAGCTATGTAAACAAGACAACACAGAAATCAACCTCCAGTGGTAGGGGCTGAAAGAGAGCCCAAACCATTTGAAATTATCACCTAAATTACGAGTTTTGCGTTAGAGGCTATGTGGTGCTAACAAGCAGTTTTCCCTCACCGCTCACTTACATGCAACGCTGGTATTACGAGTTTTTATAAACCCATCGTTAAAAGACAAGAAGTGAGCGTTGAGCAACATTTTGCTCATTACCGCACTCCAATACCAGCGCTGCTTAAGTCAGCAGTGAGCTGTTTTAACGTGCTCGTGCACGATTTCCCCACAGGAATCAACGGGGAGAGCCAGCTGAAAAAAAGTCTAACACCTGCAAAAAAGCAGCGTAAAACTCACTAACGCAGCCCCATTGATTCCTATGGGGAAATAAAAGTTATGTCTACACCCTAACATGAACCCGAGTCTAA
Organism: Bombina bombina; assembly: GCF_027579735.1. Classification (NCBI taxonomy): domain Eukaryota; kingdom Metazoa; phylum Chordata; class Amphibia; order Anura; family Bombinatoridae; genus Bombina; species Bombina bombina. Next base: position 238,159,021 of record NC_069505.1, on the reverse strand, counting down.
ACACCCCTAATCTTACACTTATTAACCCCTAATCTGCCGTCCCCGACATTGCCGACACCTACATTATATTATTAACCCCTAATCTGCCGCTCAGGACACCGCCGCCAACTACATTATAGTTATGAACCCCTAATCTGCTGCCCCCAACATCACCGACACCTACCTACACTTTTTAACCCCTAATTTGCCGCCCCCAATGTCGCTGCCACTATATTAACACCCACTAACTTAAATATAATTTAAATAAATTTAAATAAATATTCCTATCATTAACTAATAGTTACATTGTAGCTAGCTTAGGTTTTATTTTTATTTTACAGGCAAGTTTGTATTTATTTTAACTAGGTAGAATAGTTATTAAATAGTTATTAACTATTTAATAACTACCTAGTTAAAATAAAGACAAATTTACCTGTAAAATAAAACCTAACCTAAGTTACACTAACTCCTAACACTACACTGCAATTAAATAAATTACCTAAATTAAATACAATTACCTAAATTAAATTAAATTAGCTAAAGTACAAAAGAAAACAAAACACTAAATTACAGAAAATAATAAACACATTAAAGATATTTAAACTAATTGCATTAGCCAATAGGATTTTTTCTACCTTAATTCTGATTGGCTGATAGAATTCTATCAGCCAATCGGAATCTAAGGGATGCCATCTTGGATGACGTCACTTAAAGGTACCTTTTATTCAGTAAGAAAACTCCTGATGAAGAGGATGCTCCGCGTCGGATGTCTTGAAGATGGACCCGCTCCGCGCCGGATGGATGAAGATAGAAGATGCCGTCTGGATGAAGACTTCTGCCCGTCTGGAGGACCACTTCTCCCGGCTTGGATGAAGACTTCTCCCGGCTTCATTGAGGACTTCGGCCTGGCTTGGATGAAGACGTCTCCCGGTAAGTCGATCTTCAGGGGGTTACTGTTAGGTTTTTTTAAGGGTGTATTGGATGGGTTTTATTTTTAGGTTAGGGTTTAGGTGGCAAAAAAGGTAACTGCCCTTTTAAGGGCAATGCCCATCCAAATGCCCTTTTCAGGACAATGGGGAGCTTAGGGTTTTTTAGCTAGTATTTTATTTGGGGGGTGGGTTGTGTGGGTGGAGGGTTTTACTGTTGGGGGTTGTTTGTATTTTTTTTACAGGTAAAAGAGCTGATTATTTTGGGGCAATGCCCCGCAAAAGGCCCTTTTAAAGGCTATTGGTAGTTTAGTTTAGGCTAGGGGTTTTTTTTACTTTGGGGGGGGCTTTTTTATTTTAGAAAGGCAAGTATCTGAGCACTCGAGGGGCAGGATAATATTAAAAAATATCTTTATTTAGGCAAAAGTTAAAAGTGCATCATAATGCAAGGAGACAAGGATAGCAATCCTGACGTGTTTCGCGCCCTCTAGTGGCGCTTATTATTTTTTTTTTATATTAATAGAGCTATTAGATTAGGTGTAATTAGTTTAAATATCTGTAATTTGTTTATTATTTTCTGTAATTTAGTGCTTGTTTGTTTTGTACTTTAGCTAATTTAATTTAGGTAATTGTATTTAATTTAGTTAATTTATTTAATTATAGTGTAGTGTTAGGTGTTAGTAGACATGTGCATGGCGAAAAAATTCGGCTCGGTTCAGATCGATTCGGATTTTTTCGAATTTCGGATCGATTCTAATTCGGAAAAATTCAAATCAGTTCGGTTCGGATTTGTTTCGGATTTATTCAGATTCGAATAAATTCGTCTGGATTTGGTTGGATTCGGTTTGAAATTCGGAATTTCGGTAAGTATTAGGTGGGATGTGTTGTGTATTAGACTAGTATTATGTTCTGTATATTAGGTATAACCCATAGCAGAGTGATATAACCTAATATACTGTACAATACTAGTATAATCCATTGCCATCCGAATCTACCGAATAAATCCGAATAAATCCGAACTAATTCGGATTTATTCGGTAGATTCGGCACTATTTTAATTCAGAAATTCGAATTGATCCGAATCCCGAATTTACAGAATTCGGCCGAATTTCCGAATCGATCCGAAACAAATCGCACATTTCTAGGTGTTAGTGTAACTTAGGTTAGGTTTTATTTTACAGTTAAATTTGTATTTATTTTAGCTAGGTAGTTAGTAAATAGTTAATAACTATTTAATAACTATTCTACCTAGTTAAAATAAATACAAACTTGCCTGTAAAATAAAAATAAATCCTAAGCTAGCTACAATGCAACTATTAGTTATATTGTAGCTAGCTTAGGGTTTATTTTATAGGTAAGTATTTAGTTTTAAATAGGAATAATTTAGTTAATCATAGGAATATTTATTTAGATTTCTTCTGTTATGTGCGATCAGTCCACGGGTCATCATTACTTCTGGGATATAACTCCTCCCCAACAGGAAATGCAAGAGGATTCACCCAGCAGAGCTGATATAGCTCCTCCCCTCTACGTCAGTCCCAGTCATTCTCTTGCACCCAACGACTAGATAGGATGTGTGAGAGGACTATGGTGATTATACTTAGTTTTTATGACTTCAATCAAAAGTTTGTTATTTTACAATAGCACCGGAGCGTGTTATTACTTCTCTGGCAGAGTTTGAAGAAGAATCTACCAGAGTTTTTTACTATGATTTTAACCGGAGTAGTTAAGATCATATTGCTGTTCTCGGCCATCTGAGGGAGGTAAAGGCTTCAGATCAGGGGACAGCGGGCAGATGAATCTGCATTGAGGTATGTAGCAGTTTTTATTTTCTGAATGGAATTGATGAAAAAATCCTGCTATACCGTTATAATGACATGTATGTATACACTTCAGTATTCTGGGTATGGTTTTTCACCGGAACTACTCTGTTAAAGGTCACTAATCCTTTTAATAAATATTGTCATGTTAAACGTTTTTGCTGGAATGTAGAATCGTTTACATTGCTGAGGTACTGAGTAAATAAATGTTTGGGCATTATTTTCCACTTGGCAGTTGTCTGCTTTAAATTGTGACAGTTTCGTTTCTCCTCACTGCTGTGTGTGAGAGGGAGGGGCCGTTTTTGGCGCTCTTTTGCTACGCATCAAAAAATTCCAGTCAGCTACTATTATATTTCCTGCATGATCCGGTTCACTGACAGATCTCAGGGGTCTTCAAACTTCTTTGAAGGGAGGTACATTCTCTCAGCAGAGCTGTGAGAATTTTTATTGACTGTGAATAAAAACGTTACTCTATAATTTTTTATGTCAAATTTAGTTATTTACTAATGGGAACAAACCTTTGCTAAAAGTTGTGTTATTTTAAACTTGATGCTATAACTGTTTCAGTTCATTATCTCAACTGTCATTTAATCGTTTAAGTACCTCTTTGAGGCACAGTACGTTTTTGTTAAAAAAGATTATAACCAGGTTGCAAGTTATTGCTAGTGTGTTAAACATGTCTGACTCAGAGAATGATATCTGTGTCATTTGTTCCAATGCCAAGGTGGAGCCCAATAGAAATTTATGTACTAACTGTATTGATGCTACTTTAAATAAAAGTCAATCTGTACAATGTGAACAAATTTCACCAAACTGCGAGGGGAGAGTTATGCCGACTAACTCGCCTCACGCGGCAGTACCTGCATCTCCCGCCCGGGAGGTGCGTGATATTATGGCGCCTAATACATCTGGGCGGCCATTACAGATAACATTACATGATATGGCTACTGTTATGACTGAAGTTTTGTCTAAATTACCAGAACTAAGAGGCAAGCGTGATCACTCTGGGGTGAGAACAGAGTGCGCTGACAATACTAGGGCCATGTCTGATACTGCGTCACAGCTTGCAGAGCATGAGGACGGAGAGCTTCATTCTGTGGGTGACGGTTCTGATCCAAACAGATTGGATTCAGATATTTCAAATTTTAAATTTAAATTGGAGAACCTCCGTGCATTACTAGGGGAGGTCTTAGCAGCTCTCAATGATTGTAACACCATTGCAATACCAGAGAAAATGTGTAGGTTGGATAAATACTTTGCGGTACCGGCGAGTACTGACGTTTTTCCTATACCTAAGAGATTAACTGAAATTGTTACTAAGGAGTGGGATAGACCCGGTGTGCCGTTCTCACCCCCTCCAATATTTAGAAAGATGTTTCCAATAGACGCCACTACTCGGGACTTATGGCAAACGGTCCCTAAGGTGGAGGGAGCAGTTTCTACTTTAGCTAAGCGTACCACTATCCCGGTGGAGGATAGCTGTGCTTTTTCAGATCCAATGGATAAAAAATTAGAGGGTTACCTTAAGAAAATGTTTGTTCAACAAGGTTTTATATTGCAACCCCTTGCATGTATCGCGCCGATTACGGCTGCGGCAGCATTTTGGATTGAGTCTCTGGAAGAGAACCTTAGTTCATCTACGCTAGACGACATTATGGACAGGCTTAGAGTCCTTAAACTAGCCAATTCATTCATTTCGGAGGCCGTAGTACATTTAACCAAACTTACGGCTAAGAACTCTGGATTCGCCATACAGGCACGTAGAGCACTGTGGCTAAAATCCTGGTCAGCTGATGTTACTTCTAAGTCTAAATTACTTAATATACCTTTCAAGGGGCAGTCTTTATTTGGGCCCGGGTTGAAAGAAATTATTGCTGACATTACAGGAGGTAAGGGCCACGCCCTACCTCAAGACAAAGCCAAAGCTAAGGCTAGACAGTCTAATTTTCGTCCCTTTCGGAATTTCAAACCTGGAGCAGCGTCAACCTCCACTGCACCAAAACAGGAAGGAGCTGTTGCTCGTTACAGGCAAGGCTGGAAACCTAACCAGTCCTGGAATAAGGGCAAACAGGCCAGGAAACCTGCTGCTGCCCCAAAGACAGCATGAACCGAGAGCCCCCGATCCGGGACCGGATCTAGTGGGGGGCAGACTTTCTCTCTTCGCTCAGGCCTGGGCAAGAGATGTTCAGGATCCCTGGGCGCTGGAGATCATATCTCAGGGATACCTTCTAGACTTCAAATTATCTCCCCCAAAAGGGAGATTTCATCTGTCAAGGTTGTCAACAAACCAGATAAAGAAAGAAGCGTTTCTACGCTGTGTACAAGATCTGTTATTAATGGGAGTGATCCATCCGGTTCCGCGGTCGGAACAAGGACAAGGGTTCTACTCAAACCTGTTTGTGGTTCCCAAAAAAGAGGGAACTTTCAGGCCAATCTTAGATTTAAAGATTCTAAACAAATTCCTAAGAGTTCCATCGTTCAAAATGGAAACTATTCGGACAATCTTACCTATGATCCAAAAGGGTCAGTACATGACCACAGTGGATTTAAAAGATGCTTACCTTCACATACCGATTCACAAAGATCATCAACGGTATCTACGGTTTGCCTTCCTAGACAGGCACTACCAGTTTGTAGCTCTTCCATTCGGATTGGCTACGGCCCCAAGAATCTTCACAAAGGTTCTGGGTGCCCTTCTGGCGGTACTAAGACCGCGAGGGATTTCGGTAGCTCCGTACCTAGACGACATTCTAATACAAGCTTCAAGCTTTCAAACTGCCAAGTCTCATACAGAGTTAGTTCTGGCATTTCTAAGGTCGCATGGATGGAAAGTGAACGAAAAGAAAAGTTCTCTTTTTCCTCTCACAAGAGTTCCATTCTTGGGGACTCTTATAGATTCTGTAGAAATGAAGATTTACCTGACAGAAGACAGGTTAACAAGGCTTCAGGATGCATGCCGTGTCCTTCATTCCATTCAACACCCGTCAGTAGCTCAATGCATGGAGGTGATCGGCTTAATGGTAGCGGCAATGGACATAGTACCTTTTGCACGCCTACACCTCAGACCGCTGCAATTGTGCATGCTAAGTCAGTGGAATGGGGATTACTCAGATTTGTCCCCTACCCTGAATCTGAATCAAGAGACCAGAAATTCTCTTCTATGGTGGCTTTATCGACCACACCTGTCCAGGGGGATGCCATTCAGCAGGCCAGACTGGACAATCGTAACAACAGACGCCAGCCTGCTAGGTTGGGGCGCTGTCTGGAATTCTCTGAAGACTCAGGGATTATGGAATCAGGAGGAGAGTCTCCTTCCAATAAACATTCTGGAATTGAGGGCAGTTCTCAATGCCCTTCTAGCTTGGCCCCAATTAACAACTCAGGGGTTCATCAGGTTTCAGTCGGACAATATCACGACTGTAGCTTACATCAACCATCAGGGAGGGACAAGAAGCTCCCTAGCAATGATGGAAGTATCAAAGATAATTCGCTGGGCAGAGTCTCACTCTTGCCACCTGTCAGCAATCCACATCCCGGGAGTGGAGAACTGGGAGGCGGATTTCTTGAGTCGCCAGACTTTTCATCCGGGAGAGTGGGAACTTCATCCGGAGATTTTTGCCCAAATACTTCGACGTTGGGGCAAACCAGAGATAGATCTCATGGCGTCTCGCCAGAACGCCAAACTTCCTCACTACGGGTCCAGATCCAGGGATCCGGGAGCGGTTCTGATAGATGCTTTGACAGCACCTTGGAACTTCGGGATGGCTTATGTGTTTCCACCCTTCCCGCTGCTTCCTCGATTGATTGCGAAAATCAAACAAGAGAGAGCATCTGTGATTCTAATAGCGCCTGCATGGCCACGCAGGACTTGGTATGCAGATCTAGTGGACATGTCATCCTGTCCACCTTGGTCTCTACCTCTGAGACAGGACCTTCTGATACAGGGTCCATTCAAACATCAAAATCTAACTTCTCTGAAACTGACTGCTTGGAAATTGAACGCTTGATTTTATCAAAGCGTGGTTTTTCTGAGTCGGTTATTGATACCCTGATCCAGGCTAGGAAGCCTGTTACCAGAAAGATTTACCATAAAATATGGCGCAAATACCTATACTGGTGCGAATCCAAACGTTACTCCTGGAGTAAGGTTAGGATCCCTAGGATATTGTCTTTTCTACAAGAAGGTTTAGAAAAGGGTTTATCGGCTAGTTCATTAAAGGGACAGATTTCAGCTCTGTCCATCTTGTTACACAGGCGTCTGTCAGAAAATCCAGACGTCCAGGCCTTTTGTCAAGCTTTAGCTAGGATCAAGCCTGTGTTTAAAGCCGTTGCTCCGCCATGGAGTTTAAACTTAGTTCTTAACGTTTTACAAGGTGTTCCATTTGAACCCCTTCATTCCATTGATATAAAATTGTTATCTTGGAAAGTTCTGTTTTTAATGGCTATTTCCTCGGCTCGAAGAGTCTCTGAGTTATCAGCATTACATTGTGATTCTCCTTATCTGATTTTTCACTCAGATAAGGTAGTTCTGCGTACTAAACCTGGGTTCTTACCTAAGGTAGTTACTAACAGGAATATCAATCAAGAGATTGTTGTTCCATCCTTGTGTCCAAATCCTTCTTCAAAGAAGGAACGTCTTCTACACAATCTGGATGTAGTTCGTGCCCTCAAGTTCTACTTGCAGGCAACTAAAAATTTTCGCCAAACTTCTTCCCTGTTTGTCGTTTATTCTGGACAGAGGAGAGGTCAAAAAGCTTCTGCTACCTCTCTCTCTTTCTGGCTTCGTAGCATAATACGTTTAGCCTATGAGACTGCTGGACAGCAGCCTCCTGAAAGAATTACAGCTCACTCCACTAGAGCTGTGGCTTCCACTTGGGCCTTTAAGAATGAGGCCTCTGTTGAACAGATTTGCAAGGCTGCAACTTGGTCTTCGCTTCATACTTTTTCCAAATTTTACAAATTTGACACTTTTGCTTCTTCGGAGGCTATTTTTGGGAGAAAGGTTCTTCAGGCAGTGGTTCCTTCTGTATAATGAGCCTGCCTATCCCTCCCGTCATCCGTGTACTTTTGCTTTGGTATTGGTATCCCAGAAGTAATGATGACCCGTGGACTGATCGCACATAACAGAAGAAAACATAATTTATGCTTACCTGATAAATTCCTTTCTTCTGTTGTGCGATCAGTCCACGGCCCGCCCTGTTTTTTTAAGGCAGGTAAATATCTTTTAAATTATACTCCAGTCACCACTTCACCCTTGGTTACTCCTTTCTCGTTGATTCTTGGTCGAATGACTGGGACTGACGTAGAGGGGAGGAGCTATATCAGCTCTGCTGGGTGAATCCTCTTGCATTTCCTGTTGGGGAGGAGTTATATCCCAGAAGTAATGATGACCCGTGGACTGATCGCACAACAGAAGAAAGGAATTTATCAGGTAAGCATAAATTATGTTTTATTTAAATTATATTAAAGTTAGTGGATGTTAGGTTTAGGGTTAGACTTAGGTTTAGGGGTTAATAACTTTAATATAGTGGCTGCGACGCTGGGGGCGGCAGATTAGGGGTTATTAAATGTAGGTAGGTGGCGGTGATGTTAGGGATGGCAGATTAGGGGTTAATAATATTTAACTAATGTTTGCGAGGCTGGAGTGCGGCAGTTTAGGGGTTAATATGTTTATTATAGTGGTGGCGACGTTGGGGGCGGCAGATTAGGGGTTAAAAAGTGTAGGTAGGTTGCGGCGACATTGGGGGCGGCAGATTAGGGGTTAATAAATATAACGTAGGTGTCGGCGATGTTGGGGGCGGCAGATTAGGGGTTAAAAAGTGTAGGTAGGTTGCGGCGACATTGGGGGCGGCAGATTAGGGGTTAATAAATATAACGTAGGTGTCGGCGATGTTGGGGGCAGCAGATTAGGGGTTCATAAATATAATGTAGGTGGCGGCGGTTTCTGGAGCGGCAGATTAGGGGTTAACATTTTTATTATAGTGTTTGCGATGCGGGAGGGCCTCGGTTTAGGGGTTAATAGGTAGTTTATGGGTGTTAGTGTACTTTTTAGCACTTTAGTTATGAGTTTTATGTTACGGCGTTGTACCATAAAACTCTTAACTACTGACTTTTAAATGTGTTAGGGATTTTGACAGGGTAGGGTGTGCCACTCCCTTTTTGGCCTCCCAGGACAGACTCATAATACCGGCGCTATGGAAGTCCCATAGAAAAAAGACTTTGCGAAGTTTACTTAAGTCGTTTTGCGGTAAGGCCAAATAAGTGGGCAGTGCCCCTAAACCTGCAAGACTCGTAATAGCAGCGGGCGTAAAAAAGCAGCGTTAGGACCTCTTAACGCTGCTTTTTTACCTTAACGCACAACTCGTAATCTAGCCGTATGTTAATGTAGCAGCTTTGAATGCAATGAAAGTTGTTTACCCAAATGCATTAATCTTTTAAATATAAGCTATTTAAGAGCCACCAAGCTAATTTATCAGAATTACCTTCTAGAAACATCGTGTGGGAGGCAGCTCAAGTGACCTTTTTAGTTATTTTTTTCAAAGCCATTGAAAATTGTTAGAAGAGTTTATGTTTTAATTTGTAAAACTGTTCAACTTAGTAAACTGTATAACAGAAAACATTAAAACACAAGAAGAAAAAGAAAACCTATTAAAAAAGAGGTTATTGACAGCTTTTCAAAGTGATTATTCGTAACGGTACAGTGTAGTGTAAAATTGGTTTCCCCTTAATGGGCCAGATTACAAGTGGCGCATTAATTTATTTATTTTGCTTATGTGCTAACTGCGCTCAATAAAATGATCAGAATTGTATTGCAACTTGTAAAAAAGTTAGTGAGGGAGTGAAAGATTGTGAGGTGTGCAAACTTCAGATATTGCAGCAATACTAACGCATTCTCCCCTAGCCTTCTATGGGGATCACTGAAAAACAAACACCTATTAATTATAGTTTTCACTGTAGCCTGACACTGAGCTAGACCCAAAGGTGTTAGGAATATTTTACATTCTATTGTTCTTCACATAGAAGAAAATGTTCTTTTTAATTTTTAATATTTATATATATATATATATATATATATATATATGTTTATATATTGTATATACTGATATATATATACTGTATATATAGAGAGATATTTATTAATAAATAAAAGGAACATTTTTCTGCACTTTGATTGGGATACATTACCAGCAGTGCGATATATTCGGAAGTACAGGTTACGTGTAAGGTGTCAGCCATGCTTGTCTCGCCACCTTTTCAGTGACGAGACTTTATAGTGTGAGGCAGGTAGTGTGGGTGTAGTTAGAGTTAAGTCACACAGGCATTATTTGAAGTGTTCCTAGACACAAACCGTGTTTGGTTTTAGTAGGCTCACTGTCTGTACTGTGCAGGAACACTTCAAATACGCCCTCGCCCACTGAAAGTCAACAGACTTTTGCAGACACTGCAATCCCTATTATTTCTTGTGGGAGACACATCGCCATTCATTGGACCTTCCCAAGTCCGCCCCCTTTTTTTCAATATATCGACAGACTGCAAGGAAAATGAGGCCAGAAAGGCAGTTTCTCGCCAGTCTGTCAATGCTTTGAATATCGGGGACATAGAAAGAACAATTAGTTATTTGTAAACGGTGCAATGCACTCCAGTAGATAAAATGAATAACTGGGAATAAATTAAAGGGGAGAAAATGTTACAGTACACTGTCCCTTTAAATGAAGTTATGACAACTTGATAATGTATTTTAAGGTAGGATTTACCATTGGAACAAATAAAGGGGACTTTCAATCATGAAGTATAAAATACGTCATGCTAAAAGTTCCTTTATTTGTTTGAAGCGTTCACCGCACTGAGCTGCTCAGGCAGCCCACAGCAGAACGCTATTTTGCTGTGAGGTGACGTTTCCAATAGCTTAGACAATAGCTGTGTAGGCTATCCAGCTTGGCGCCAGCTGGCCTGCATGGCTATTTGCTAAGAGGTGTAAACGTCACCTCACAGCAATATAGCATTCTGCTGTGGGCTGCCTGAGCAGCTCAGTGCGGCGAACGCTTCAAAAAAATAAAGGAACTTTTAGCATTAAGTATTTTATACATCATGACTGAAAGTCCCCTTTATTTGCTTTAGTGGTAAATCCTAGCATTTCACAAACGCTAGGATTTAGCATCACTTTAAGGGCTAGATTACAAATGGATTGCAAACAATTTCGCAACGGTTTTCATGATCATTCGTTCTATTTTAATTTGTGCTCATATTACAAGTTGAGTAAAATCGCGATTATGCTAGAATCCTTACTGTGATCTCAGAGCTGTGGTGAACTGTTTTCTGAAAATAAAAAGTGTCACAAAACACATAAAAAATACATTACAAAGTACTCTTACAATCATAATAACACTGTAATAAATATACATTACACAGTACAGTTACACTTATAATAACACTATCTAATAAATGTACATTACACAGTACAGTTACACACATAATAACACTATCTAATAAATATACATTACACAGTACAGTTACACTTATAATAACACTATCTAATGTACATTACACAGTACAGTTACACTTATAATAACACTATCTAATAAATGTACATTACACAGTACAGTTACACACATAATAACACTATCTAATAAATATACATTACACAGTACAGTTACACATAATAACACTATCTAATAAATATACATTACACAGTACAGTTACACTTATAATAACACTATCTAATAAATGTACATTACACAGTACAGTTACACACATAATAACACTATCTAATAAATATACATTACACAGTATAGTTAAACACATAACAACATTATCTAATAAATATACATTACACAGTACAGTTACACATAATAACACTATCTAATAATATACATTACACAGTAAAGTTACACTCATAATAACACTATCTAATAAATATACATTACACAGTACAGTTACACACATAATAACACTATCTAATAAATATACATTACACAGTACAGTTACACATAATAACACTATCTAATAATATACATTACACAGTACAGTTACACTCATAATAACACTATCTAATAAATATACATTACACAGTACAGTTACACTTATAATAACACTATCTAATAAATGTACATTACACAGTACAGTTACACACAAAATAACACTATCTAATAAATATACATTACACAGTACAGTTACACTTATAATAACACTATCTAATAAATGTACATTACACAGTACAGTTACACACATAATAACACTATCTAATAAATGTACATTACACAGTACAGTTACACTTATAATAACACTATCTAATAAATATACATTACACAGTACAGTTACACTTATAATAACACTATCTAATAAATATACCTTACACAGTACAGTTACACTTATAATAACACTATCTAATAACAATGCATTACACAGTACAGTTACACACATAATAACATCATCTAATAAATATACATTACACAGTACAGTTACACACATAATAACACTATCTAATAATATACATTACACAGTACAGTTACATACATAATAACACTATCTAATAAATATACATTACACAGTACAGTTACACACATAATAACACTATCTAATAAATATACATTACACAGTACAGTTGCACACATAATAACACCATATAATAAATATACATTACACAGTACAGTTACACACATAATAACGCTATCTAATAAATATACATTACATAGTACAGTTACAAACATAATAACATTATCTAATAAATATACATTACACAGTACAGTTACACACATAATAACACCATCTAATAAATATACATTACACAGTACAGTTACACACATAATAACACCATCTAATAAATATACATTACACAGTACAGTTACACAGATAATAACACCATCTAATAAATATACATTACACAGTACAGTTACACACATAATAACACAATCTAATAAATATGCATTACACAGTACAGTTATAAACATAATAACACTATCTAATACATATACATTACACAGTACAGTTACACTCATAATAACGCTATCTAATAAATATACATTACACAGTACAGTAACACACATAATAACACCATCTAATAAATATACATTACACAGTACAGTTACACACATAACACAATCTAATAAATATACATTACATAGTACAGTTGCGCTCATATCACCATCTAATAAAAATACATTACACAGTACAGTTACACTCATAATAACACCATCTAATAAATATACATTACACAGTACAGTTACATACATAATAGCACTATCTAATAAATATACATTACACAGTACAGTTACACATAACACTGTCTAATAAATATACATTACCCAGTACAGTTACACTTAATAACACTATCTAATAAATATGCATTACACAGTACAGTTACACACATAATAACACTATCTAATAAATATACATTACACAGTACAGTTACACACATAATAACACTGGCCTAGATTTAGAGTTTGGCGGTAGCCGTCAAAATCAGCGTTAGAGGCTCCTAACGCTGGTTTTTACCGCCCGCTGGTATTTGGAGTCAGTCAGGAAAGGGTCTAACGCTCACTTTGCAGCCGCGACTTTTCAATACCGCAGATCCCCCTACGCCATTTGCGTATCCTATCTTTTCAATGGGATCTTTCTAACGCCGGTATTTAGAGTCTTGGCTGAAGTGAGCATTAGAAATCTAACGACAAAACTCCAGCCGCAGAAAAAAGTCAGTAGTTAAGAGCTTTCTGGGCTAACGCCGGTTTATAAAGCTCTTAACTACTGTGCTCTAAAGTACACTAACACCCATAAACTACCTATGTACCCCTAAACCGAGGCCCCCCCCACATCGCCGCCACTCTATTAAAAAAAATTAACCCCTAATCTGCCGCTCAGTACACCGCCGCCACCTACGTTATCCCTATGTACCCCTAATCTGCTGCCCCTAATACCGCCGACACCTACATAATATTTATTAACCCCTAATCTGCCGCCCCCAACGTCGCCGCCATCTACCTACACTTATTAACCCCTAATCTGCCGACCGGACCGCACCGCTACTATAATAAATGTATTAACCCCTAATCCGCCTCACTCCCGCCTCAATAACCCTATAATAAATAGTTTTAACCCCTAATCTGCCCTCCCTAACATCGCCGACACCTAACTTCAAGCATTAACCCCTAATCTGCCGACCGGAGCTCATCGCTACTCTAATTAATTTTTTAACCCCATAAGCTAATTCTAACCCTAATCCTAACACCCCCCTAAATTAAATATAATTTTTATCTAACGAAATAAATTAACTCTTATTAAATAAATTATTCCTATTTAAAGCTAAATACTTACCTGTAAAATAAACCCTAATATAGCTACAATATAAATAATAATTATATTGTAGCTATTTTAGGATTAATATTTATTTTACAGGCAACTTTGTATTTATTTTAACCAGGTACAATAGCTATTAAATAGTTAAGAACTATTTAATATCTACCTAGTTAAAATAATTACAAAATTACCTGTAAAATAAATCCTAACCTAAGTTACAATTAAACCTAACACTACACTATCAATAAATTAATTAAATAAAATACCTACAATTATCTACAATTAAACCTAACACTACACTATCAATAAATTAATTAAATACAATACCTACAAATAAATACAATTAAATAAACTATCTAAAGTACAAAAATAAAAAAGAACTAAGTTACAAAAAATAAAAAAATATTTACAAACATTAGAAAAATATTACAACCATTTTAAACTAAATTACACCTACTCTAAGCCCCCTAATAAAATAACAAAGACCCCCAAAATAAAAAAATGCCCTACCCTATTCTAAAATTAAAATAAAAAAGCTCTTTTACCTTACCAGCCCTGAAAAGGGCCCTTTGCGGGGCATGCCCCAAAGAATTCAGCTCTTTTGCCTGTAAAAAAAAACCATACAATACCCCCCCAACATTACAACCCACCACCCACATACCCCTAATCTAACCCAAACCCCCCTTAAATAAACCTAACACTAAGCCCCTGAAGATCTCCCTACCTTGTCTTCACCACGCCGGGTTCACCGATCGATCCAGAAGAGCTCCTCCGATGTCTTGATCCAAGCCCAATCGGGGGGCCGAAGATGTCCATGATCCGACTGAAGTCTTCATCCAAGCGGGAGCTGAAGAGGTCCATGATCGGGCTGAAGTCTTCATCCAAGCGGGAGCTGAAGAGGTCCATGATCAGGCTGAAGTCTTCTATCAAGCGGCATCTTCAATCTTCTTTCTTCCGGATCCATGTTCATCCCGCCGACGCGGAACATCCATCTTCACCGGCGACTTCCCGACGAATGACGGTTCCTTTAAGGGACGTCATCCAAGATGGCGTCCCTCGAATTCCGATTGGCTGATAGGATTCTATCAGCCAATCGGAATTAAGGTAAGAAATTTCTGATTGGATGGAATCAACCAATCAGAATCAAGTTCAATACGATTGGCTGATCCGACCAGCCAATCAGATTGAGCTCGCATTCTATTGGCTGATCGGAACAGCCAATAGAATGCGAGCTCAATCTGATTGGCTGATCGGATCAGCCAATCGGATTGAACTTGATTCTGATTGGCTGATGGAATCCTATCAGCCAATCGGAATTCGAGGGACGCCATCTTGGATGACGTCCCTTAAAGGAACCGTCATTCGTCGGGAAGTCGTCGGTGAAGATGGATGTTCTGCGTCGGCGGGATGAACATGGATCCGGAAGAAAGAAGATTGAAGATGCCGCTTGATAGAAGACTTCAGCCGGATCATGGACCTCTTCAGCTCCTGCTTAGATGAAGACTTCAGCCGGATCATGGACATCTTCAGCCCCCGCTTGGGCTTGGATCAAGACATCGGAGGCTCTTCTGGATCGATCGGTGAACCCGGCGTGGTGAAGATAAGGTAGGAAGATCTTCAGGGGCTTAGTGTTAGGTTTATTTAAGGGGGTTTGGGTTAGATTAGGGGTATGTGGGTGGTGGGTTGTAATGTTGGGGGGTATTGTATGGTTTTTTTTTACAGGCAAAAGAGCTGAATTCTTTGGGGCATGCCCCGCAAAGGGCCCTTTTCAGGGCTGGTAAGGTAGAAGAGCTTTTCTATTTTAATTTTAGAATAGGGTAGGGCATTTGTTTATTTTGGGGGGCTTTGTTATTTTATTAGGGGCTTAGAGTAGGTGTAATTAGTTTAACATTGTTGTAATATTTTTCTAATGTTTGTAAATATTTTTTTATTTTTTGTACTTTAGTTAGTTTATTTCATTGTATTTATTTGTAGGTATTGTATATAAATAACTTATTGATAGTGTAGTGTTAGGTTTAATTGTAGATAATTGTAGGTATTTTATTTAATTTATTTATTGATAGTGTAGTGTTAGGTTTAATTGTAACTTAGGTTAGGATTTATTTTACAGGTAATTTTGTAATTATTTTAACTAGGTAACTATTAAATAGTTATTAACTATTTAATAGCTATTGTACCTGGTTAAAATAATTACAAAGTTGCCTGTAAAATAAATATTAATCCTAAAATAGCTACAATATAATTATAATTTATATTGTAGCTATATTAGGGTTTATTTTACAGGTAAGTATTTAGCTTTAAATAGGAATAATTTATTTAATAAGAGTTAATTTATTTCGTTAGATTTAAATTATATTTAACTTAGGGGGGTGTTAGGGTTAGACTTAGCTTAAGGGGTTAATACATTTATTAGAGTAGCGGTGAGATCCGGTCGGCAGATTAGGGGTTAATTATTGTAGGTAGGGGTCAGCGATAGCGGGGGCGGCAGATTAGGGGTTAATAAATATAACATAGGGGTCGGCGGTGTTAGGGGCAGCAGATTAGGGGTACATAGGGATAACGTAGGTTGCAGCGGTGTACGGAGCGGCAGATTAGGGGTTAATAATAATATGCAGGGGTCAGCGATAGCGGGGGCGGCAGATTAGGGGTTAATAAGCGTAAGGTTAGGGGTGTTTAGACTCGGGGTACATGTTAGGGTGTTAGGTGCAGACTTAGGAAGTGTTTCCCCATAGGAAACAATGGGGCTGCGTTAGGAGCTTAACGCTGCTTTTTTGCAGGTGTAAGGTTTTTTTTCAGCTCAAACAGCCGCATTGTTTTCTATGGGGGAATCGTGCACGAGCACTGGCCGCGTCCGTAAGCAACGCTGGTATTTAGAGTTGCAGTGGCGGTAAATATGCTCTACGCTCCCTTTTTTGGAGCCTAACGCAGCCCTTCTGTGAACTCTAAATACCAGCAGTATTTAACCCCTTAATGACCACAGCACTTTTCCATTTTCTGTCCGTTTGGGACCAAGGCTATTTTTACATTTTTGCAGTGTTTGTGTTTAGCTGTAATTTTCTTCTTACTCATTTACTGTACCCACACATATTATATACCGTTTTTCTCGCCATTAAATGGACTTTCTAAAGATACCATTATTTTCATCATATCTTATAATTTACTATATAAAAAATAATAAAATATGAGGAAAAATGGAAAAAAACACACTTTTTCTAACTTTGACCCCCAAAATCTGTTACATATCTAAAACCACCAAAAAACACCCATGCTAAATAGTTTCTAAATTTTGTCCTGAGTTTAGAAATACCCAATGTTTACATGTTCTTTGCTTTTTTTGCAAGTTATAGGGAAATACAAGTAGCACTTTGCTATTTCCAAACCATTTTTTTCCAAAATTAGCGCTAGTTACATTAGAACACTAATATCTTTCAGGAATCCCTGAATATCCCTTGACATGTATATATTTTTTTTAGTAGACATCCCAAAGTATTGATCTAGGCCAATTTTGGTATATTTCATACCACCATTTCACCGCCAAATGCGATCAAATACAAAAAATCATTCACTTTTTCACAAATTTTTTCACAAACTTTCGGTTTCTCTCTGAAATTATTTACAAACAACTTGTGCAATTATGGCATAAATGGTTGTAAATTCTTCTCTGGGATCCCCTTTGTTCAGAAATAGCAGACATATATGGCTTTGGCGTTGCTTTTTGGTAATTAGAAGGCCGCTAAATGCCACTGCGCACCACAAGTGTATTATGCCCAGTAGTTAAGGGGTTAATTAGGGAGCTTTTAGGGTTAATTTTAGCTTTAGTGTAGTGTAGTAGACAACCCCAAGTATTGATCTAGGCACATTTTGGTATATTTCATGCCACCATTTCACCGCCAAATGCGATCAAATTTAAAAAAACGTAACATTTTTCACAATTTTAGGTTTCTCACTGAAATCATTTACAAACAGCTTGTGCAATTATGGCACAAATGGTTGTAAATGCTTGTCTGGGATCCCCTTTGTTCAGAAATAGCAGACATATATGACTTTGGCGTTGCTTTCTGGTAATTAGAAGGCCGCTAAATCCTGCTGCGCCTCACACGTGTATTATGGCTAGCAGTGAAGGGGTTAATTAGGGAGTTTGTAGGGAGCTTGCAGGGTTAATTTTAGCTTTAGTGTAGAGATCAGCCTCCCATCTGACACATCCCACCCCCTGATCCCTCCCAAACAGCTCCCTTCCCTCCCCCACCCCACAATTGTCCCCGCCATCTTAAGTACTGGCAGAAAGTCTGCCAGTACTAAAATAAAAGGGTTTTAAAAAAAATAATAATAATTTTTGGGCATATTTACATATGCTACTGTGTAGGAACCCCCCCTTAGCCCCCAACCTCCCTGATCCCCCCCAAAACCGCTCTCTAACCCTCCCCTCTGCCTTATTGGGGGCCATCTTGGGTACTGGCAGCTGTCTGCCAGTACCCAGTTTGCAATAAAAAGTGCTTTTTTTTGTTTGTTTGTTTTTTTCTGTAGTGTAGCTTTCCCCACCACCTTGCTGATCTTTTTTTTTTTTTTACATTTCTTACATTTTTTTTAACATTTTTTATTTCAGCATTTTCTGTAGTCTAGCGGTTCCCACCCGCTCCCTCCCCGTGCATGCGCCCGCCCCCACCCTCCTGTGCACGCGCGCCCCCGTGTGTGCCCCCAGCCACCCCCGCCCACGTTCCCGCCCCCCTTCACATCACCAGGGCCATTGATGGCCGCCATCCGCCTCCCGGTCCGGCTCCCACCCACCAACGCAGTAAGCCACCGATCTCCGGTGCAGAGAGGGCCACAGAGTGGCTCTCTCTGCACCAGATGGCTTAAAAAGGTTATTGCAGGATGCCTCCATATCGAGGCATCACTGCAATAACCGGAAGACATCTGGAAGCGAGCAGGATCGCTTCCAGCTGCTTTCAACACTGAGGACGTGCAGGGTACGTCCTCAGGCGTTAACTGCCTTTTTTCTGAGGACGTACCCTGCACGTCCTCAGTCGTTAAGGGGTTAAAAGGTGCGGGGGGGAAAAAGCATGCGTAGCTAACGCACCCCTTTGGCCGCAGAACTCTAAATCTAGCCGACTATCTATTAAATATACATTACACAGTACAGTTACACTTAATAACATTATCTTATAAATATGCATTACACAGTACAGTTACACATAATAACACTATCTAATAAATATGCATTACACAGTACCATTACACACATAATAACACCATCTAATAAATATACATTACACAGTACAGTTACACACATAACACTATCTAATAAATATACATTACACAGTACAGTTACACTCATAATAACACTATCTAATAAATATACATTACACAGTACAGTTACAAACATAATAACATTATCTAATAAATATACATTACACAGTACAGTTACACACATAATAACACTATCTAATAAATATACATTACACAGTACAGTTACACATAATAACATATTCTAATAAATATACATTACACAGTACAGTTACACTCATAATAACACTATCTAATAAATATACATTACACAGTATAGTTAAACATATAACAACATTATCTAATAAATATACATTACACAGTACAGTTACCCACATAATAACACTATCTAATAAATATGCATTACACAGTACAGTTACACACATAATAACCCTATCTAATAAATATACATTACACAATACAGTTACACACATAATAACACTATCTAATAAATATGCATAACACAGTACCATTACACACATAATAACACTATCTAATAAATATGCATTACACAGTACCATTACACACATAATAACACTATCTAATAAATATACATTACACAGTACAGTTACACATATAACACCATCTAATAAATATACATTACACTGTACAGTTTCACTAATAACACTTTCTAATAAATATACATTACACAGTACAGTTTCCCTAATAATAATACTATAATAAATATACATTACACAGTACAGTTACACACATAATAACACTATCTAGTAAATATACATTACACATTACAGTTACACATAACACTGTCTAATAAATATACATTACACATTACAGTTACACTCATAATAACACTATCTAATAAATATACATTACACAGTACAGTTACAGACATAATAACACTATCTAATAAATATGCATTACACAATACAGTTACACACATAATAACCCTATCTAATAAATATACATTACACAATACAGTTACACACATAATAACACTATCTAATAAATATGCATAACACAGTACCATTACACACATAATAACACTATCTAATAAATATACATTACACAGTACAGTTACACACATAATAACACCATCTAATAAATATGCATTACACCGTACAGTTTCACTAATAACACTTTCTAATAAATATACATTTCACAGTACAGTTTCACTAATAACACTGTCTAATAAATATACATTACAAAGTTCAGTTACACATAACACTATCTAATACATATACATTACACAGTACAGTTACACACATAATAACACTGTCTAATAAATATACATTACACAGTACAGTTACACTTATAGTAACACTATCTAATAAATATACATTACACAGAACAGTTACACACATAACACAATCTAATAAATATACATTACACAGTACAGTTTCACTAATAATAACACTATCTAATAAATATACTTTATATAGTACAGTTATACACATAATAACACTATCTAATAAATATACATTACACAGTACAAATACACACATAATAACAAAAAAGATATGAGATCTCGGGTGTTAGAAAAAAAAAGGCTGCAAAGGTATTTTTCTTTGAGATACATACATATACATGTCTAAACATGTATATTTATTTGTATATTTACGTGTATATATGTATTTATAGACATATATACACAAATAAACACATACATACATATGTATACATATATAGACATATACACATATAAACACATACATACATATGTATTAGATAAATACACACAAGTAAACACATACATACATATGTATAAATTTATAGACATATATACACAAATAAACACATACATACATATGTATACATATATAGACATATATACACATATAAACACATACATACATATGTATACATATATAGACATATACACATATAAACACATACATACATATGTATACATATATAGACATATACACACAAATAAACACATACATATATATATACATATATAGACATATATACACAAATAAAAACATACATATGTATACATTTATAGACATATATAGACAAATAAACACATGCATATACATGTATACATATATAGGCATATACACATATAAACAAATACATACATATGTATACATATATAGATATATATACACAAATAAACACATACATATATATGTATACATATATAGACATATATACACAAATAAAACATACATACATATGTATACATATAAACACACACATACATATGTGTACATTTATAGACATATACAAAAATAAAGACATACATACATATGTATACATATATAGACATATATGCACAAATAAAACATACATACATATGTATACATATATAGACATATACACAAAAATAAACACATAAATACATATGTATACATTTATAGACATATATACACAAATAAACACATACATACATATGTATACATATATAGACATATATACACATATAAACACATACTTACATATGTATACATATATAGACCTATACACACAAATAAACACATACATATGTATATATATATATATATATATATATATATATATATATATATATATATATATATATAAACCTATACATACATATGTATACATTTATAGACATATATACACAAATTAACCCATACATACATATGTATGCATATATAGACATATATACACATATAAACACATACATACATACATATGTATACATATATAGACCTTTACACACAAATAAACACATGCATAGATATGTATACATTTATAGACATATATACACAAATAAACACATACATTCATATGTATACATGTATAGACATATATACACATATAAACACATACATACACATGTATAAATATATAGACATATATGCACAAATAAAAACATACATATGTATACATATATAGACATATACACAAATAAACACATAAATACATATGTATACATTTATAGACATATATACACAAATAAACACATACATACATATGTATACATATATAAACATATATACACATATAAACACATACATACATATGTATACATATATAGACATATATACACATATAAACACATACATACATATGTATACATATACACACAAATAAACAAATACATACATATGTAGACATATACACACAAATAAACACACACATACATATGTATACATTTATAGACATAAATACACAAATAAACACATACATACATATGTAGACATATACACACAAATAAACACACACATACATATGTATACATTTATAAACATAAATACACAAATAAACACATACATACATATGTATACATATATAGACATATATACACAAATAAAAACATACATACATATGTATACATTTATAGACATATATACACAAATAAAAACATACATACATATGTATACATATATAGACACATATACACAAATAAACACATACATACATATAGTATACATATATAGACATATATACACAAATAAACACATACATACATATGTATACATATATACACAAATAAACACATACATACATATGTATACATAATAAAAACATACATACATATGTATACATATATAGACACATATACACAAATAAACACATACATACATATAGTATACATATATAGACATATATACACAAATAAACACATACATACATACATATGTATACATACATATGTATACATATATAGACATATATACACAAATAAAAACATACATACATATGTATACATTTATAGACATATATACACAAATAAAAACATACATACATATGTATACATATATAGACACATATACACAAATAAACACATACATACATATAGTATACATATATAGACATATATACACAAATAAACACATACATACATATGTATACATATATACACAAATAAACACATACATACATATGTATACACAAATAAAAACATACATACATATGTATACATATATAGACACATATACACAAATAAACACATACATACATATAGTATACATATATAGACATATATACACAAATAAACACATACATACATATGTATACATATATACACAAATAAACACATACATACTGTACATATGTATACATATATAGACATATACACAAATAAACACATACATACATATGTATACATATATAGACATATATACACAAATAAACACATACATACTTATGTATACATATATAGACATAAATACACAAATAAACACATACATACATATAGTATACATATATAGACATATATACGCAAATAAACACATACATACTGTACATATGTATACATATACATATATACACAAATAAACACATACATACATATTTGTATATATATATATATATATATATATATATAGACATATACACAAATAAACACATACATACATATGTATACATTTATAGACATATATACACATATAAACACATACATACATATGTATACATATATAGACATATACACATATAAACGCATACATACGTATGTATACATATATAGACATATACACATATAAACGCATACATACGTCTGTATACATATATAGACATATACAAACAAATAAACACATACATACATATGTATACATATATAGACATATATACACAAATAAAAACATACATATGTATACATTTATAGACATATATAGACAAACACATACATATACATGTATACATATATAGACATATACACATATAAACAAATACATACATATGTATACATATATAGACATATATACACAAATAAACTCATACATATATATGTATACATATATAGACATATATACACAAATAAAAACATACATACATATGTATACATATAAACACATACATACATATGTGTACATTTATACACATATACAAAAATAAACACATACATACATATGTATACATATATAGACATATGCACATATAAACACATACATACATACATATGTATACATATATAGACATATACACACAAATAAACACATAAATACATATGTATACATTTATAGACATATATACACAAATAAACACATACATACATATGTATACATATATAGACATATATACACATATAAACACATACATACATATGTATACATATATAGACCTATACACACAAATAAACACATACATATATATATATATATATATATATATATATATATATATATATATATATATATATATATATATATATATATATCCTCCGTGTGTGTCTGCACTCCCAATGCTGTGTAGTCATCAACCAGGGTGCAAAGTCAAACAAGTATACAGTCTATATCCAATAAAGGACTGCACTCACTGGATTTAGTTTCAGAAACCTTCAAATCTTTATTGTGGTAACGTTTCGGGGTTCGCAGACCCCTTCCTCAGACCAGTCTGGTCTGAGGAAGGGGTCTGCGAACCCCGAAACGTTACCACAATAAAGATTTGAAGGTTTCTGAAACTAAATCCAGTGAGTGCAGTCCTTTATTGGATATAGACTATATATATATATATATATATATATATATATATATATATATAGACCTATACATACATATGTATACATTTATAGACATATATACACAAATTAACCCATACATACATATTTATGCATATATAGACATATATACACAAATAAACACATACATACATATAGTATACATATATAGACATATATACACAAATAAACACATACATACATATAGTATACATATATAGACATATATACACAAATAAACACATACATACATATGTATACATATATAGACATATACACAAATAAACACATACATACATATGTATACATATATAGACATATATACACATATAAACACATACATACATATGTATACATATATAGACATATATACACATATAAATACATACATACACATGTATAAATATATAGACATATATGCACAAATAAAAACATAAATACATATGTATACATATATAGACATATACACAAATAAACACATAAATACATATGTATACATTTATAGACATGTATACACAAATAAACACATACATATGTATACATATATAAACATATATAAACATATAAACACATACATACATATGTATACATATATAGACATATACACATATAAACACATACATACATATGTATACATGTGTATACATATACACACAAATAAACACATAAATACATATGTAGACATATACACACAAATAAACACACACATACATATGTATACATTTATAGACATATACACACATACATACATACATATGTATACATATATAGACATATATACACAAATAAACACATACATACATATGTATACATTTATAGACATATATACACAAATAAACACATACATACATATGTATACATTTGTATGTGTTTATTTGTGTATATATGTCTATATACATATGTGTACATATATAGACATAAATACACAAATAAACACATACATACATATAGTATACATGTATAGACATATATACACAAATAAACACATACATACATACATATGTATACATATATAGACATATATACACAAATAAAAACATACATACATATGTATACATATATAGACATATATACACCAATAAACACATACATACATAAACATATACATATATACACAAATAAACACATACATACTGTACATATGTATACATATATAGACATATATACACAAATAAACACATACATACATATGTATACATATATAGACATATATACACAAATAAACACATACATACTTATGTATACATATATAGTCATAAATACACAAATAAACACATACATACAGTATACATATATAGACATATATACACAAATAAACACATACATACTGTACATATGTACATATACATATATACACAAATAAGCACATACATATGTGTATATATATATAGACATATACACAAATAAACACATACATATGTGTATATATATATATATATATATAGACATATACACAAATAAACACATACATACATATGTATATATATATATATAGACATATATACAGAAATAAACACATACATACATATGTATACATCTATAGACATATATACAGAAATAAACACATACATACATATGTATACATATATAGACATATATACACAAATAAACACATACGTACATCTGTATACATTTATAGACCTATATATAAGTGCATTGGAGCATTTTCCTGATAAGTAGATGAAAAGATGTAAAAACATAATTATGTAATATTCATATTTAATAGAGGTTTTAACTATGTATTTACTGTAAATATTTCACATGAACATAGCAGAATATGTTTTAAGTAGAGGCATACCTCGTTTTATTGCACTTCGTTTTACTGTGCTTTGCAGATATTGCTCTTGTCAAGCAAGTTTATTGACACCATTTTTCCAACACATATACATATAAACATATAACTACACATCAATACACATGTATACACACCTATATATATATATATATATATATATATATATATATATATATATATATATATATATATATATATACATACCACCAGCAAAAAGATTATACCTCACGGAAGGCTCTGATAATGGTTAACATTTTTTTAGACATAATGCTATTACACACTTAATAGACTACAGTATAGTGTAAATATAACTTTTATATGCATTGGGAAACAAAAAAAATAAGTGTGACTTTATTGCTATATATACGCTTTATTGTGGTGGTCTTGAACCAAATCCGCAATATCTTCAAGGTAAGCCTGTATTATAAATAGATATTCCTATATATATATGGTAATATATATATTTGTTAAAAAAAACATCAAATAGAATTTTTTATTTATGAATAAATAGAACTTATTAGGGCTGGCAAGCATTATTATAAAATCTCACCAGCCCAGAGAGGTTTAGATAATTGGCCCCTCGACTATACATTTGTATATACATCTAAAATGGTGTCATTGTCCATTTCATAATGTATTGCACACGTACAAGATGGGTTATTCCAAATCATCTTGGAATCCTTACAAACATGTCGAACAGGCCGGTCTTGAACTTCAAGTGTAATTGGCTTTTGAATTTGATGTGTCTATTTTGTTGTTGATATATAGGCAATAATTTGTGGCGGGTGAATTGTGATTGACAAAAGTGATGTTGTCTACGAATCGTATGGGGGAATTTTCTGATATCTGATCTGGTGGTTTCGTCATTGTGATTTGTCTGATGCTGATAAAGGCAATCGGGAGCCAAAAAATAGTTGATAAACACAATCAGCAAAATTGATATTGACATTAAGGGGTAGATTTATTAAATGTCGGAAAGACATGATCCGCTGTAGCGAATCATGTCCGTCCGACATTGCTAAATGCAGACAACATACGCTGTCAGCATTTAACATTGCACAAGCATTTCTAGTGAAATGCTTGTGCAATGCTGCCCCTGCACATTTGCAGCCAATCGGCCGCTAGCAGGGGGTGTCAGATATTATCAGGATAAATGTTGTCTGCCACCTCAAAGGTGGCGGATGAGTTAATGAGCAGCGGTCTTATGACCACTGCTTCTTAACTTAAGTTTCAGGCGGACCTGAAACTTCGGGGGTAGATTGCAGCATCCGCTGCTTTATAAAACTACCCCTAAGTGTTTAACCCAATGATCTAAAGCTACCACAAGCAAGATTATCTAAGACGTTCTGTGAGGTCCCTCAAAACTTTAGAAAGGGAATCTTTACCTTGAGAGCTTCTGCGTGTTAAGGACATGCACAAACATTACAATTTATTGCTTAAAAACAAGAAGAAAAAATAGGATTTTGTCTGATTTCTCTCCATGTTGGCAAGTATTTGATTATTGAGCCAACAACAAGAGGAATGTTTAAATAGACACCAATCGCCATCTAGCTCAGATTATTGCATTGCTGTTGAGCCTACCTAGGTATGCATATAGAATGCTGACAAAGGGACCTCAGTGTCCTGAAAGCTTGCAATTATATAAACTATTAGCTATTAAAGGTATCACCTGCACATCACTTGTGTTACTTTCCAAGGTTACCAAGGATACCAATAGAACAAAGTAAATTTGTTCACAGAAGTAACCAGACAGTCTCTTACAATTGCATACTGTATCCGAATCATGAAAGTTTAATTTTGATATAAAAACAATACTCCAACCTCACCTCGGTACTTTGTTTAAAACATTATTTAACGCTTGGTGAAGTCAGGACCTCCATAATGATAGACTGGAATAGAGGAAGATACTTTTTCAGGCATGTTCTAGGATTAGCTGTATGTGATATAAAATATATTTCTTTTTTTATTTCCAGTGCGGGAATTGGAAGAACTGGCTGCTTTATTGCCACCAGTATACTCTGTAAGCAGCTGAAACATGAAGGGGCAGTGGACGTTCTGAAAACAACGTGCCAGCTGAGATTGGACAGGTAATGGGCTGCACACATAAACAAATATACACAGCGGGAGGTAACATCAGGGTTACAGCAGTTACAAACACATAGGGGCCTACAACAGCAAGGCGCATAACTGCCACTAGTAACTACTAAGTATACGTTTGTTACTGCTAATGCTGCCCTCTCTTCCACTGCCCCTCTCCTTTGTATTAAACTGCATGGCTGCTGATTAGGTACGGCATCCAACACTAGCAATATTGTTACCGCCTATATTTAAGCCATTTTAGGTTGTTACTCGGACATATATCTGGCTAAATAAGAACTGCACTGGCCATGCGTCTGATGTCTCACTCAGTCATACAGTCATGTATCTGTCTAGTATAGTCTCTTTTTTAGTGGGAAAATATGCTTTTTTATTGTTTGCAAAAAAACATTATTTATATTTTTTGTGTTACTATTAACTATTACATATTGTGGGCTCCACAAAAAGTTTATTACTAAACTTACTCAACCAATCATAGAAATGCTCATGAATGAATGCATCATTAATGCAAGCTCCTATAATTGGTTAAAAACAACTTTTTGTACACATTCAAGGGCCAGTTTTTCAGTTACCCTTTTATAAGAAGAAACATAAACGCCTAGATTACGAGTCTTGCGTTAGCCTCAAAAAGCAGCGTTGAGAGGTCCCAACGCTGCTTTTTAACACCCGCTGGTATTAAGAGTCTGGCAGGTACAGGTGTACCGCTCACTTTTTTTCCGTGACTCGAGCATACCGCAACTCCACTTACGTCAATTGCGTATCCTATCTTTTTAATGGGATTTGCTTATCTTGGAAAAAGTGAGCGGTACAGCCTCTCCTGTCAAGACTGATACCGCATTTTAAAAGTCAGTAGTTAAGAGTTTTATGGGCTAATGCCGTAACATAAAACTCTTAACTAAAGTGATAAAAAGTATACTAACACCCATAAACTACCTATTAACCCCTAAACTGAGCCCCCCTCCACATCGCAAACACTTAAATAATTGTTTTAACCCCTAATCTGCCAACCGGACATCACCGCCACTTCAGTAAATATATTAACCCCTAAACCGCCGCACTC